>NC_045438.1:166391381-166584998 GCF_002776525.5 Piliocolobus tephrosceles | reverse complement strand
CACACGCACATGCAGAGCACGTGGGAAGACACACACACGCACATGCATACACACAAATCCTTGATGAAACCCCTGTCTGTAGACACTTTTGTAACTGAACAAATCGGGGCTTAAACATTGTTTCCACTCTGTCCATTTTATTATTCGACACCAAAACCTTCTGTTACTACAGCTATTAACAGTTGGCAGTCACATATAATGGATTTGAATTTGTCTAGGTTAGAATTTAGGATTCTTACATATCAAAACGAGAAAGAGGCTCTGTTGATATTTTCACATACTGATACCTATTATTGATCGCAGGGTTTTATTTAAGCAATGGTTATCTTTCAAAAATAGAACCATAAATATCTCTCAACTTCAGGAATCAGTTAAGGGTTCTTCCTTCAAGTTGACAGCCACTGCTGAGTCTGTATATGCATGTCATCAGATTTAGGATAAAGAAATCTCATCATTCAACCACTGCAGCCTTGTGAATTACTGATATATTCTGTCTTCATGCTATAAATATAATATGCATATTTGTCTTAATTTAGACCAGAAAAATCTCAATATGGGGAGAGGAGTGGAAGTAGTTTTTATGCTTTGAAAAAGCATTTTCAGAATTATATATTTTTTTTTGAGACAGGGTCTTGCTCTGTTGCCCAGGCTGGAGTGCAGTGTGGCAATCAGGGCTCACTGCAGCCTGAATTTCCTGAACTCAAGTGATCCTCCTGCCTTAGCCCCCTGAGAAGCAGGACTACAAGTGTGTACCACCATGCCTGGCAAATTTTTAAACTTTTTGTAAAGATGAGGCTTTACTTTGTTGTCCAGGCTGGTCTTGGACTTCTGGACTCAAGCGATTCTCCCACCTTGGCCTCCCAAAGTGTTGGGATTACACTGCACTCAGCCTAATTGTTTTGTTTTAGTCACAATATTTAGTTTAAAAATTCAAAGAACATATTAGAGGCAGTGAGATTTACCAATAGGGACCACGCTTAAGTTGACAGATCTTTACTCTCATACAATCCTGTCCCTGCTTCAATCTTAAGGGGAGACCCATGGACTGTGAACCCCATGAGGGCAGAAACTGTGTCTATTTTTCACTCTTATTTCAACAATACCTATACCATAAACTCATTATAATTCATTAGGACAGTTTTTATAAATGTGTCTATTATTCTATTTTTTAACTGAATGACACCACCAAAGCAATTCAATGGGGCAAAAGGAGGTTTTTCAGTAAGATTCTAGAGCAACTGGCTGTCCATGTGGAAAGTAATGAATCTCCATCCGTACCTCCATCATACACAAAATTAGAGCTGGATCATAGAGGTAAATGTGAAGCCACAACTATGGAGCTTCTCAAAGAAACACAGAATATCTTCATAACCATAAGGACTAAGGCAAACATTTCTTAAAGGCACAAAACTCACTGAACACGAAAAAAATTATAAACTGGACTTGATGACAGATAAAAACTGCTCATCAAAAGAGACCATTAAGGAAGTGAAAAGGAAAGTCACAGATTTGGAGACAATATTTACAATGAACATAATTAGCAGAGGACTTCATTTCTAGACTATATAAAGAACTAGCAATTCATAAGGAAAAGCCATTTCCCACTGTATTATATAATCTGCAGTATACTCTTCTGCCTCCCTGATTAAACTGATAACTTCTTGTCATGTATTTGATCAACTGTATGTTCACAGTTCCTAACATGAGTCAAGTACCAGGAACAAGGAACATACTTGAATGAATGAACAAGTTGCTGCCCTGCTGGTTGGTTTGATTCTATTTCTCAGGGCAAATGGTGATCGTTAGTTGGAAAACTGGGGGCTCTTAGCTTTTCCTTATGAAGAGGCTTGGCTAAGTTACAGGGCAGTCCTGAAGGTCACATAGCTAGTGTCATTTCCTCCCCATCTTATTTTTATTATTGCCACTTCTACCACACATACTGAAGTCTCACTTGCCCACCTCTTGCTAAATAGAGACACGAGGCAATGGCGATGGTGAGGTTAAATGAATGACTTACAGAACGGATAGCTAGGTGAACATCCAGAACTTACTTTCAAAAGAAATGGAATTTTCTTATTGATCAGTATTTAGAGCTTGAATTTAGATCCAGTTTCTTGACAGTGTTTCATACAGTTTAGTACAGAACTGAATGTCTCTAATCCTAGGTGCCAGGTATATACATACAACAATTACATCAAAGGAGATAAATTTCTAGCTTTAAAATATTAAAAAATTAATATTGCCTCATGTTGCCACTTAGAAAAAGATCACCTTATCTTGAGAATTTCAAGATTTTCCCTTCCTCCAAATATATTAAAAGATAATAGCTAGAATTCCATTAATTACTAAACTGAAGCCAGCATTACAAAATACTACTGATATAAATGAGTAATTAAAAAAAATTCCTAAGCTTGCTCACTCAAACTTCTTTGCACGAGTGCATACTCTCTCTCTCTCTTTCTCTCTGTGTGTGTGTGTGTATCTATACACATCCATTATTTACCTACCTCTGTGTCTATATTTAATGGAATTTAACAAAATTAGTATTTAAGGAAATTTTAGGTCCTTGTCTTTTTCTTTCTCAAAGACGATTTTATATCAATACTTTCCATGAACACATCTGGTGTTTCTTTATAGCCTGGATTTACTAAATGTCATATCTAATGAAAGAGGGATTTATGTTTTTTCAACATAAATTCATTTTATTTTATCCAGGCTCCTCCCTCACTACTCAAAGTTGATGACTTCTTAAACCAAAATGGTTGGTCAGAATCCAATCAAGAATATAAAGGCAACTGAATAAATAAAACCATGAAGTAAGTGTAAAATACTAGTGTCCAGACATCTGAGATGTATGTGGCTACTATGAAACTTCCACAGCTGTACCGGCCTGGAGCTCACATGGTTCCCCAGGTTTAACAGAACCCATTACCAGTAAGAGTTTTATTTGCTTAATAAATTACATTCTAAAGCACAATAGCCTAGGCTCACAGCTGTAAAATTGCCAAATATTGTCAATGACCACTCTCTGGTCATAAATAACAAAATAATCTGTGACTCATTGGATTTTTGATTCCCAAGGCAATTCTTTCTTGCCATTACTCAAAAATGTGAAAAAGTGCCTCTACGTGGCATTTTATGGAGGATATAAATTACTCAAAGGAGATGACATAGGACAGATTTGTAGGCCGAGTAACAGGAACCAGCCAACCAACTGTGTAAATTAAAGAACTAGTGACAAAGAAGAGGGCTAGTGAAAGAATTCTGAAATCCTAAGAACAGATCAGGATTAAGATCCTGAAAAGAGAATCTTGGTATAAAAGAAAAGAGAATCTTTTCTCTTTTCAGGAGAATGGAAGGAGAGTGATGCAACAACCACTCATGGAATATTTATGTTAACTGGAGGGCAAAGTATTACAATAACTGAACTATCACCTGGTGATAGTTCAAAACTCAGGTTCACTTTGTAATATATTTTATATTTATAGTCTTATTTGCATATATCAAAGGGTAGACACTGGTATCAGGTGTCACAGAGCTAAACCTCGGAGGGTGATTTTTAATAACCAATATTAATTCTTAAATGTGGTTAACAGTTCCTTCGGTTACGCAGCTCAACTACACTGAGCAGTTGCTGTGTGCTAGCCCCTGAGCTGGGGTGGGGTATTGAAATGAAGAAGGCACAGCCCTGCCCTCCCCTGGAGGAGCTCACATTCCAGAGGAGAGGGAGCTGGCTGCGTCTGTCACTGTGTGCTGTCACAGAGCGGCCCCAGGTGTGGGACAGTGCACACCAGAGGAATGGAACTCAGCTGGAGAGGTGGGCAAGACAAGTGGGAGGAACAGGCAGGGGGCAGAGGAGAAGTTTATTTTTATTTTCAGTTATTTATTTTTTGAGATGGAGTCTTACTCTGTTGCCCAGGCTGGAGTGCACTGACTCACTGCAACCTCCGTCTCCTGGGTTCAAATGATTCTCCTGCCTTGGCCTCCTGAGTAGATGGGACTACAGGCTGTGCCACCACGCCTGGTTAATTTTTGTATTTTTAGTAGAGACAGGGTTTCACGGTGTTGGCCAGGATGGTCTTGAACTCTTGACCTCAGGTGATCCACCTGCCTCGGCCTCCCAGAGTGCTAGGGTTACAGGTGAGCACCACCACACCCGGCTGAAAGGAGCAGTTTTAGGGCAGGTGGAACAGGGTACGTGAAAGCGGCATGAAGAGCCTGATCTGCCAGGGAACAGACAGGCAGGAGGGGAGGAGGGAAGGTTGGCAGGGGTCAAAATCACCAAGGGCTTCCTGAGCCAAAGGAGATGAGTGGACATAACCTTGCAGACAAGCAGGCCAAGGGTGAGATCAGATTGCCATTTAGAAAGATTATTCCTTCATCACGGTGGCTAATTTCATTAGAACACCATTTAATGATCAAAGTTAGGCATTTTTGGCTTTTAAATAGAACAATAACGGAAACCAAAAACATATCTTTGTGGCATTTTCTGTGGAAACAGAAGATATCTCACAATGATACTTAGGCATGAGCCTGTCTTTTCTCCTGGTTTTTTTTTTTTTTGTTTGTTTCCTTCTCCCAGTATTGCTGTAAAATGATTTGTAAGTGTTTTAGAAAGATTCTGACAACATGAAACAGAATCTTGATGATAGCTGGTCCTGTGTTGAGAGGATAGACTTTCAAAGTCTTCTTTTGGTTTCCCGATTACTTAACTGACCGCCAAGACAACGCTGTGCTAAGTAAACTCTCATATCTTTCTGAAGCTGAAATAAAATAGTTATTTAAGATGTTTTACCTTTGTCAAAAAGAAATATGTCTTTTTCCATAAAAGTCATCCAAGAACATACCCTTGCGATCTTTTCTAATATTCAGTATGATGCCACGAAGTTTGAACTGCCACGAACAGACATTTGGACAAACAAGTCATGGAAGCATTATCAGCTGAGTTTTATTTATGTCTAGTTATAATTCTCTGGTATTTTGCACAGAGTAGGTGAGTAAAAACACCTTCAATAAATGAATAAATGAGTACTGCTTTTAACTGGAGTAGATTATATCATTTTAATGTATCTTTAATACACAAAATTTTATTTGTACAATAATTAAAATATTTAGACTATTCAAACTGTTTTTTTTTTTTTCAACCGAAGCCCTTCACAATGCTTTCTGGAGACTTACAGGAAAGAGGTGTCTTGCTTCCTGTTACAACAAGCATTTGAAACATCTACAGGCACAACCTTTGTACCTCACTGAAAGATGCAAATACTGCTAATCCTCTACTGTCACTGCACGCAGTAGGCACTCCACATTTAATGACAGTGACATACTGGTTTTCTATTCCTATTTTAGTATTTGCAATTCTTTGAGTAACTTTGATGGCCTATTACAGTACGGACTATGTCCACAGAATTCTCTTTGGCTGTCTAACACAAATCCACTGGAAATTAAATACCTAATTTCAAAAAGCTCTGTTTTCATATTAGAATCAAAAGTTCTGATATTCATTTAACCAATGTTCATTGTACACCTACTATGTTCCAGGTACACTGCTAGAAATATAAAAATGATACCTTTCTACTGTCCAAGGAATCATAGTCAAGCAGGGGAAGAGATTTACAATTAAGATCTAATAAATGCTAAAATACAGATCTGCACATAATGCTATAGAAGTACGGCAGAGAGAGGAATTAGTTTTGAATGGTATAAAAGGTAGGGTGGTGCAAAACTCACAGAGGCAAAATTTTAGTGGAGGACCTTGTAGAATGAGGAAGAGCTCACAAGCCAGGGAGAGGCTGTGTAGTCCAGGCAGAATAAACAGGACAGCAAAGTACACTGGACTCAGAGCACAGAGCAAGTTAAAGAAATGCCCAGGACTCTGGTGACTGATGTGAAGAGAGCGTGAGAAGGGGGATTTCAGTCCATAAACTAGGACCAGAGGATTACCTACTGGGGCCTCCAGAGTTTCGCTAACAGTAAATTCAGAAAAGTAGAACAAACCAGAGGTTCCCAGCGTTGGCAGCTGTAGAATCTTCTAGGAAATTCAGGAGGAGGATCTGAGGGGAAGAAAAGAAGAAAGAAAGGGAAAGGGGAGAGGGAGAGGAGGAAGTGGAAGAGAAGGGGGGCAAAGGGGGACAGAGAAGAGAAGTCCCAAAAGGAAGACAGCAGGTCAGAGGCACCAGAACAGGAGGAGGACAACCAGGTTCCAGTTACCAAACCCCCCACCGACTGAATTAGCATCGGCAAACCAGGGGCTGAGGAAGTTGCAGTTATTACACAACCAGGTTTGAGATTTGTTAGTGTCATTTCTCAGTCTCATTGAAGGGGAGGTAGATGGTTTTTTTCATTTGTTTTTGAAAAGAAAACAAAAGACTCAGTTTGATGTAGATTTCTTAGACTTCAGTAAAAAAGAATGTATACTGGGAACAGAAATTTATTTTTGTTAGTGTTTTATTGCTTTATCTTTTTGATTATTCTATAGGTGCTTCTAAAATAAGTTATTAAGCCAAGCGTGGTGGCTCATGCCTGTAATCCCAGAACTTCGGGAGACCAAGGCAGGAGGACTGCTTGAGGCGGTCAAGACCAGCTGGACTAATACAGCAAAACCCCATCTCTACCAAAAAAAATTTTTTTCAATTAGCTGGGTCCGGTGGTATATGAGCATAGTTCCAGCTACTCAGGAGGCTGAGGTGGGAAGATGACTTGAGCCTAGGAGTTCAAGGTTACAGTAAACTGTGAATGCGCCACTGCACTCAAGCCTGTATGACAGAGCAATACTCTTTTTCTAAAACAAAACAAAACAAACCTTAATTTAAAAAATCAAAATAAAATTAGATATTAAGAATCAATATGTTTTCAAGAATCTTGGGAAAGAATAAGAATTATTTTTTTCTAAGCTAATCACTTTAAAGGGTTCATTAGATGAAGGTTCAGAAGAGAAACCCCGAGCTCAATGCCTAAGAAAGGTTATTTCAGAAACTGCTACTCCTGGGCCATTCCTATCTTCATCTGACTTGAGAAAAAGAAATAACTTTTTGGGGCTTCTTTTATCCTTTGAAAACTTTACATGAGTCCCAGGAGACAGAAAGAATCATAAAATCCCTAAAGCGGTGCCTTGAGAATAATTAGTTCTAGATAGCTAATAATGGATGGCTGAGAAAACAGAGAGCGCTCCAGAGTTTTTAAATAAGAGCATCTTTGCAAAGATTACAGCATCCCCATGCGACACTTAAGGTCTTCAAGTAAGAGAGTAGCTGTGATTCACTGACTTTTCCTCTAGTAATAAAGCCTTTACTGATTTGTGCTCGTGTATGATTTTTTTTTTTAAATTCCTTTTAGATTTTTCTTAGTATGAGTCAACTAAATACAGAATTATCCAACTTATTGTCTTATAACTGGAAACTGAAATATTAGGGAGGAAAATCAGAGAATAGATTCCATGCATTGCTTAACTTACACAGTAATATTCAGGCTCATCTAAAGACAGAGAGAGCCTGAATTGTAAAATCTAATTGCTTCATGTGAGTCAATTTTGAAAACTGACATTATGAGAGCTGTGCTGTACTTTCAAAATGGAGTTCAGTGTTCTACGGCAATCTGGAGCCTATTTGTGATTTGTGTTTCCACTTTCACTTCAGCAGATTCTGACATGTTGATAAGAAAAACTAAGACTGACCACATCATTTTAAACCAAATCAGAATGTCAGTTCTAGCATTAGAGTCTGATTAAATGCAATGTGGCTACAAGAAGGTTTTTAGCTAGCAAACTGGGAGGCTTTCATTCGCCTGAATTGTAGGAGTGCTTGTACCAGAGACAGGCACTTTCTCCACTCGAGGAAGAAGCACCCCACACTCAAAGGACCACGGCTAGAACAGCTTTTTGTTTTGTTTCTTTTCTAAAAGAGGTGTGCATCTTGGGACTATAAAGACTATTGAAACATTCTGATAAGTCTGACAATGTTTTCAACACTATGACCCAAGATAAGGGCACCCAGAAAAGAAAAATGCAGCTGCCTTTGGAACCCTCAGGACCACCCACGCTGTATGTTCTAAGTTTGGGGCTGTGCCATGAGGCAAGAGAGCACGTTAAGCACGTGTGGGATATTATGAAAACCTGAGCAACTTCATGTCCATAGTTTTAAGGAACTCTGAAGTAAAAGAGAAACATATTTAATCTGAAGGTATTTTACGTTTTTATGAAGAAATATCACATGGATGTAATATATATATTTGACTGATAACTTAAAAATTATATTCATATTTAATTATACTAAATTTTTAGATGTCATGTGTATGTAAATATATATATTCAAAATTCACTTACATGAAGCAATCTTGTTTTATAATTCAGTCTCTAAACCTCTTTATATAAAATCAATTAAACAACTGGCATTTATTTCATGATTCTGTAACATTTCCTGACATTTCAGTTTCCAATTAAAAATGATAGTAGGAACAGTTCTGTATTTAATTGACTTGTACTAAGGAAAGAAAGGTGTCTATTTCAAATCAAATGTGGAAAACAAAATAGGTCACATTTGTGGACAACAACCATGCAATAAAATTTCAGAAATTCTAAGACAAAACACACAATCATGTTATAAAACACCCCTCTTTAAGATGAAATAAAATCTGCTGTGGGTTAATCTCCCACGTACACAGTACCTCTTTTTCACATAGAAAGCTGAGGCTTCTCTCTGTGCTCAAATACTTCAGATCATTTAAGATTTTTTTTCACCCAATGCATGCATTGTCTGCAATAAAAAAGTAATTCACCTACTGAAAAAAAATCCAGCAATTCACCTTAGGTTTGAGGCAGGCTTAGAGTCTCAATTAGCCATATAAGTAAAAATTTTACCCCAAGTTATTATATACAAATGTATATAAAAAGTGATATTTTCACAAAGTATTATACAACTTCTTTACTTCTGGAGAAAAAAAGTTACAGCAGAAAATTTCAGTGCCTTCATTTTTACTGTTAAGTTCGAAATGAAGGCTACTTGTGGTCCCAACCTTACTGATCCTCTGAACAGATCCCTAGACCTGGGCAACAGCCTTCTATGGAATTAAAAGGGGGGCTTCCACTTGGTGAATAAAGCCATGGAATACTCCATTTATTTGAAAACCAAATGAAAAACAGTCTAAATTTTTGTTTTTCTCCTTTGTAAGGGGCCACATGCTTTTTTCGAACATCTTTTATTAAAAATCATCTATAAGGTTGTTCAAGTGAGATTTTAAACATCAACCCACTCCCATTCACGAGGCAAAAGATGAGACTTCCAATTCTTTTCTTTCTTTTTGCTTTTGTTAATGAAAAGGAACACAAGAAGAAGGCCAAGACACATTCTACAGATAGCTTGCTGTCACTAGTTCAGCTGTTTTTGATGACCCTCTGCCTGTTTTACACCTTATCCTGATGTCAATTCTTGTTTTCACTCTTCCAGATTTCTTTCACATGAAAACAGCTGACAGAATGTTGCAAAATAAAGAGGAAAAGGAAGAACTTCAGCTGGGAATAGAAAGTTTTCATCCATGACACTGAATACATTTCCCCACCTCTGACACACTACGGTTGCTAACAATCCCGCTGTCTGCAAGGGGAAGTAAACGAGCAAGCAGGCTCACTGCCCCACCAGTGAGGGTACTGAGCCAAAGTGGGGCCTTGCCCTTCTGCCTTGATCTGACCCTGAAGGTGGTGGGATGGGGTAGGGGGTGGAGGGTGGGAGGAGAAGTGACCATTCATTCACCTATCTATTCACTCGGTATTTATGAGAGCCTACTATGTGCTTGGCAACATCCCAGGTGGTATTTATGGAAGATCTGCTATGTGCTAGCAGCTTTATTTATCTCCATTCGTCTTGGTACCATCTTAGAGAAATAATATTTTTATGGCTGACAGATAAGGAAATGGGTTCAGAGAGCTTATTTAGGTATCTTACATCACATCAGATAAGGACTGATTTATGACTGGATCCCAATTTTGCTCATTCCAAAGCTCAGGTGTTCACTGATGACTATATCATGGGGACCCAACAGAATACCACCATGAATTAGGCTTATTCATACACAGTAGCAGCACTCTCTTCTAAAATCCGGGTATTACCAAAAGACACAGAAGATGGAAGACCGTACTGACAATTCTCAGCATACCGTCATCGATTTTGCTTTATTTGTTTTCATAACTAATATAAAAGTAATATGTTCTCATTGTCATCAATGGAAGAACAGAGCGCACAGAATTAACAGTTCCTCCACGTTTTCAGCCAGTTAACGAACATCTAACGTTTAGCGTATTTCTTTTCACACGTATCTCTGCTCACAAACTGCAGCAAATGCATACGTATTTGTTTTTCTCCTCCTTCTTCTTTTTTAAAGTGGTGGAGGTCTTTCTTTCTATCTGCTGACCACAAGGCACAGGAGTTTCAATGGAAGCGGGTGAAAGAGTTTGGAAGGAGTTTCAATGGAAGGGGGTGATAGACTTTGGAAGACTAGGAAAACTGTCAGAGGAAAGCAGGTCTGGGTGAGGTTGTCACAGAGTTTAACATTTCATCCAGAAAATATATTTTTCCTTAGCAGTGGTCCTACCTAAGAAAAGCAGCAGGTCTAGATAGAAGCTGGTATTTACACATACCTATTTAATACATTGCTCTCACACACACACAGACACACACACACACACACACACACACGATGCTACTGGTAGACTGCAATCTAGAACATGCCTTCCTGTTCTAATACAAATGGGTCTGCATTTTCTTTTAACTTGGCAAGGTTGAAAAACAGACTCGTCATAAGTGTGTAATGTCTTGAACCAAAATAGACTTCCTTAATGATTTGTTTTCTCCAATTTCACCACAAAATGTAATGCAGCCAACAAAAGAACTATTCTTCCCCCACGTATAATAACATGTTATTCAACAATCATGTAAGAAAGCCTATACATAAGACTGCCAAGGTTCTGAAATTGAGTTTCTAACTGAAATGTTTGGAAAGAAATCTTTTCTTTTTTAAGTTTTACTCCGAGGGTTTGAGTGAAGTGATATAAATATCTGGAATATACAGTTTTGCTTTACTGCTACAACATGCTTCCAGAAGTAGTTATGGTTTACTTTATAACATGGGTCACTGAAAACATTAACCATAAAAACATATAAAAGTACAAACAAGTTCTCAGTAGACCATTTACTCTGTAGCAGAACAAACAATTTAATTGCTTCTGTCCTTGTGAGGGCAAATAGCTCCTGATGAAGTTGGGTCAGGAGGACCCCTTGGTTTGTGGGGAGTCTACAACCTGCATGCTATTCACGTGACCCGACTCTCTCAATACTTCAAGGGTCCGCGCCCCAGGACGGAGGTAAAAGCCTGGTTAACAGCAGAAAAAGCAACCCACTCCCAGTACAGTAAGAAAGATGATAACAGAATGATGAACTATTTTTCTTTTTCTTTCTTTTTTTAATGGAGAACTGTAAAGGAAAGAAAAATTGTAATGGTGTAAAAAGCTAAAAAGGGGGAAAAAGTGAATCCACTATTTACTTTTCTGAAACACAGAGTTTGCCTTAAAAGTGTGCCCCATAATCACTAGCCCACCTGAAAACCATAGAAAGTGCCGAAGACTGAAGGATGCAGCTACATAATCTGAATGCACATTAATGCATGGTGCATATTTATGGTATGACGACAGGTATAAATATCACCAAAAATGAATATATCTCCTGTATCTATTAAATTTCTGGGAAATAACTAGGTAAATTAAAATGTGTTAGCCAAGATAAGACATAATTAATGCATTTTAAAAAATTAGATTATCAAGAACACATTTTTCTAATGAGTGAAAGTTTTCCTAAATAAAAGTTTTCTCCTTTGGCCAGAAGCAGTGGCTCATGCCTGTAATCCCAGCACTTTGGGAGGCCAAGGTGGGCGGATCACCTGAGGCCGGGAGTTCAATACCAGCCTGGCCAACATGGCGAAAATCCTGTCTCTATTAAAAATACAAAAATTAGCCAGGCATGGTGGCAGGCACCTGTAATCCCAGCTACTCAGGAGGCTGAGGCAGGAGAATCACTTGAACCCGGGAGACGGAGGTTACAGTGAGCCGAGATCGCGCCACTGTACTCTAGCCTCGGGGACAAGAGTGAGACTTCATCTAAAAAAAAAAAAAAAAGTGAGCAAGTGGGAGAAGAAAGGTTAACTATCTGGTGGAAAAAACACTAGTATAAGCACATCTATATGTATGTACATATATACACATGCATATATATACATACATACATGTAATACATATACATGGACACTGGATCATCAAAAAAGTGGTTCATTTTGTATTTATGATTTAGGTGGGGATCCCAGGTTTAAACTCCAGGTCCACTATTTATCACTTACGTGGCCTTGCTTAAGTTACTTCGCTTCTCTTGGTCTCAAACTAGAGATAATACCACTCACCTTAATTCTAAAGCAGTATCTAAAAAATCTGTCATTAGTAAATCAGCAGTGGTCATATCTAAGAAAAGCGCACGACTAGATAGAAGCTGGTATTTACACAGATATATTTAATGCATTGCTCCTTCACACACACACACATACACACACACACACACACACTCACATACTCACATACAAGATACTACTGACAGACTGCAATCAAGAACATGCCTTCCTATTCTAATACAAATGGGTTTACATTTTCTTTTAACTTGGCAAGGTTGAAAAACAGACTCATCATAGTAAATTAGCAGTGACCACACCTAAGAAAAGCAGCATGACTACATAGAAGATGGTATTTACACATATATAGTTACATACTCAGAGAAATAAAAAGTTAATGCGGGTTACTAAGTGGTTTATTTTAATAAACTTAAAATGTTTTTATTTGATAGATTCATTATTTTCTGTGAAAAGCACTGAGTTGTACCTTATTGTATCAGAAAAGTCACATGGAAAAGCTCTGCTCTTTGAAAGATATTTCTTTATATCCATTTAAAAATCTACCTTGGGGCTGGGTGCGGGTGGCTCGTGCCTGTAATCCCAGCACTTTTGGAGGCTGAGGGGGGGTGGATCACTTGAGGTCAGAAGTTTGAGACAAGCCTGGCCAACCTGGTGAAACCCTGTCTCTACTAAAAATACAAAAATTAGCCGGGTGTGGTGGCAGGCGCCTGTCATCCCAGCTACTTGAAAGGCAGAGGCAGGAGAATTGCTTGAACCCAGGAGGCAGAAGTTGCACTGAGCCGAGATCACGCCACTGCGCTCCAGCCTAGGCGATAGAGTGAGACTCTGTCTCAAGAAAAAAAAAAAAAAAAAACCTACCTTGGGTTATATTTCTCACAGAAACAGAATATGACAAGTAGACACTTTAGGGGTAATGTTTATCTCCTTGCTTCACTGTAATAATAAAATCATTAAAGAAAATAAAATAGATTTTTATTTTATTGATAAAAGGTTACAGATTAGGAATCCTCATGCTAAGCAGAAAGTATTACTTTAATTTTGAATGTTTATCTCGGCAATCTACACAACAACTACACATATCACACAAACATTTCTGTCTGGTACTAATCTAAAAAGCTCTCTGAAAACAATTATTTTATGATATTGCACATTTTCTAGTTTTTTTACAGTTTACAAATACATATTTTGGTCAGCATTAATGAAATGAAACCTAAAATCATGAAAACATTTAATATAAATTAGAAATAGGAGAGAAGTACTTAGGGTAGTTAGTTGCTACTCATGTGTTACTGAAAGAAGAGGCATGAATTGCATTATGAAAAAGTAAAATGTGGATAAAGAATGCTTTGGTAGTAAAAACATACACACAAAAAGCACTGGATTTCACAATCAAAGTCCAATGAGAATTTCCCCCTTTGGCAGTCAAACAAAAATTCCAGGAAAATAGTTTAAATTCCCTTCACAAAGTTCAAATATAGCTATTGGTATTAACTTGCAAATATAAGAAATAACATTTCAGTCTGGGTATCTGATTAATGGTTGTTTATGGACCCTATAAAATTTAGAATAATTTTTGCATTTAATATATCTCACAATGCAATTACTGTTTCAGCAGTCCAAAATCTGTTTAATGCAATTCCATACAGATGAATTATAATTCTAAATAGAATCCTCAAATTCTATTTAAGTTTTAATGTAAACAATTCACCTAAAGGGATAAGCAGCACTCATTATTTCTTTAGAGACAAGAATATTTTAGAGAGGTAACAATTCACTTTTGAACTAAGTTCATTGAAACTATAAGCACTATAGTTTACATAGTGCTTTATAACTGCAAGCCCTCTGCCTTTTAAACAATTATGCATTCCCCTAAATTTATATTTAAAAAATATGAATTATCAATTGAGATTTCTCTGCCTGTACATAGAGATCTCTGTTCCTGGCCACTGGGTGGTTCTGCACGCATGGGCATGGGGTTCTAGCTTAGGCCCGACTGTCACTAACTTCTCTATGGCTTCAGAGAAGTCACAGGGCCTATGTTTCCTAAACATATGTATATTTTTAAGTTACAGAACATGCTTACAAAATGCCACCTCATTGTGTTTTATATACATGGACTCTATACATGGATGCATATACTGCAACCAATTATAGCTATCTCAGAGTGAAAGGATATTTTGAGAGAAGCAATTATTATAGCAAATGAGACAGGAAACATCCTTTTCCATTGCTCAAGAAACACAGGCATTTGTTTCTTGTCTCTCGGCAAAAATGGAAAAACTCTCTTGCATTTCACAGGTGAGTGGGTCTCCCGGAGGTTCTGAGAAGGTTCTAAGCTAAATAATCCCAAACTGAGCGAACCCTCCCCAGCTCCTTTTGAGTGGAGAGGCTGAGTTCAACACTGCCGGGGAGCTGCAGCTGGTGGACGGGGACAGGGGACAGCTTGCTGTTGTGGGCTTTAGGGAGCAAACTCTGCCAAGCCAGGATGGGCGAGGATGAGAGGGGAAAGACTGACAGTTCTTTGGTAATAAAAATGCAGTTTATATAAACTGTAGGAGACCTGGTGAGAAAGTAAAAGAGGTAATTGTGCACATTCCAAACGTTTTAATATATAAACTGTGTAACCATCACTCATGAATAGCGCAGCTGCTAACAATTTATTTGTTTTTTTTTTTTTTTCACCAAGATAAAAATCATGCTACAGCCAAGAGATGTTTCTCTAGTGAATGATATTTTGAAACTCTGGTCAAAACATAACTGTGACATAATAAATTGTTAAAGAAGTCATGAAAGCTTGTAGTTTGAAATTTGAAAGAAGACCTAGTTTTTTCCCCAATTAGGAAGGACCACATTTCAACTTTCATGACAGTGGCGGGCTCAGTCTTGCGGCGGGGGAGGGAAGGCCAATTCTGCATGCACATCTGTTTCCAGTGCGATGCTGGTATGCAAACTATTGTCTATTGGAAGTGTGTTGTGGTAACGTTTGCCAGGGTTAAAGGCTGGGTCAATTTGATCAAGACGCTAAAATTAGCTTCTGTGTGTTTTCCTGAAAAGAAAAAAAAATACTGTAAAGCTCTTTGTTTTCCTTCAAGTACCATTCTCAGATTTCAGTTTCTGGTGTGTAAACTACCAGGAAACAGACGGCTATGACAACTGACTTCTTGTTCACTGAGTTCTGCATAATGAAATGGTGCCACACGTCACCAAGCTGGAGAACACATGGAGAAAGCTAGCTTTCTGACCCAACTCACATTTTCCCATTTAAAAAAATTAACATTATAAAATTACTTAATGTGAATGCATTTGGAAATTCAAAACCATAGCTATATTTTAAAGTGTGTGATGGCTTGGCAAAGCCCAAACACATTTAGAAACTCATCATTCTGAGAAGTATTGGGGTAAGATTTAGGTCACATATTCCTGGTAGTATTGACAGTGCTCTGATTTATTTTCACAGGAAGTGAGTTCGTTAGGATGAAAAAGAGGGAAAAAATACATATACAAACTCCAGTAATAATCTGATGAATTCCAAGAGCAGAAAGGAATCGTGGAAACAATACCTAGTTATGAGATAGTTCAAGAAAAATATTGATATTTTTCTAGATTAGCAAAATTACTTAGAAAATTACTTAACAGTTAACATTCCAATAGATGAAAAAGATGAAAAAAGGAGAAACAGAATTATCTGCTATGTTTAAGGCTTTGCGATGAATAGACAAATAAACCAAAAGTAGAAGCATGTTTGAAATTTATTTACATACTTGGAGACTTGCTTTTTCTTGTATGAGATGCTAAGTCAGGTTACGATAATATAAAAGTAAAAAACCTTAGTGAAATGCCTCTCTCATATTTTAACTATTTCAATACTGTTAACTTTTAAAATGACCTATAATGTTTAAAGTATTTTTGGTGTACATTTTACTACAAGTATTTCCGATTAAGAGAAGTCTGAGAGAAGAAATAAACAGGTTTTCCCTAAATTACAAAATGCAATAGAAAAATCCTTCAATCTAGTTACAGCATAGTGAAAATATTATAAATTTGGGTCATTTATACTACAGGATTTCCTTCTTTGCAAACATCCTCTCAATTCCAGTGGCTTTTTGTACTTTTATAATTTAGAGTTCATTAAAAAGATTTGGTATGGATACTAAAAGTGTGTAAAATATTTGGCAAAACTCATTTGTAAAATAAAACTTATTTGTACAACATATATAAAATTACTCAATTTTTATATTTAAATGCCCTCTAGAGCCAAACACAGCATAGTAGTTACTACTAATTGCTTGATTATTTTCTTGGGTCAGAAATTAGTGAAAAAATACTATATATCGTGACACTAAATTAATAAGATTCCGTATTATCTCTAATTTCTCACAACCAGCTCTTCTTCAGTTTAAAATCTGACCTCTTCTCTCAAAGTTATTTGTAAAAATGGGAAGAATAATATTGAACTGCAATAACTCATCAAGTCTAAAGTTTTCCGGTCATAATCTTCTCAATTGTATGTTCTTACACAGCTGAGCACAGCCTTCTGGTGGAAAGACTCTGGGCTCCTAGGACACTACAAATGGCAGATTCCTCTTCTTCCTCCTGCATGAGTTCTGAGGATTCCTCCCCCGACACCACTGCCCACATCCCCTTTCTGGCACCTGAAATGTAGCATTTCCCGAGGTTGTGACTTTCCCTCCCCCTTCTTTTCCTTTGACATACTTTTTTCCAGTAAATTTACCCACTAATATATACGGCTTTAAATATCTATGTTTTTAGCCTAAGGATGGCTAAGTTAGGCACAGAAGGTTTATGGAGGGAGTTTAAATATTCATTAGACTGCTGATACTATGTTAGAATGTATGCATAAACAGGTGTATTTTCTGTTGTTCAGAATCCAAAATTGTAATGGAAAGCTGTCCATGACTCAAAAAGAAAAGAAAAGTCAACCCCACCACCACTTTCCACACCAGAATGGCTCCAGCACCCTAACTGAACACCTTCACCTGGGTACTCCCAGCATCACTAGTACTTCAGACTCAGGCTGTTCTCATGACTGGCCTCCTCCGGAGAACATTCCTTCCCCTGTGTCTCCTGCGTGCTTATGATATTACCACCCTACCATCTCTGAGACTCTCCTTTCTCCCTCATCCAACAACTGCAAGTAGCTGCAAGTCTGAGGCTTCTCATGTTTCCACCACCATCCCTTTAGCCCAGGACCTTGAAGTATACTATGTGGTCAGGTTGCCTTATAACTGCCTCCTCATCCAGGGTGGCCCCTGTTGCACAATTCCAGGGGCTGCAATTCACGTCACATTCTCTGCAAATGCAACATATCTCCATGCAACATGATGGAAGCTCCAAGGCTGTGTGCACAACCAGTGAATTCAGGTGTGCACTTCTATCCTTTCTACAACATCATTCTCAATTTCCTCTACAGCCTATTTTAACTATACCACTGCTCCCCTCCCTCCCATCCAAAATTAACTATTCACATTCACTGAATATGCCCACACTTTTTTTGTAAGTCTTTGTGTCACAATGCATGCTGACCTGTGTTTTGGAAAAATACCACCAAATCCCCACCTCTCACAATGCCTGGTGGTCTGTCTTCCGTTTGTCTCTCCCACGAAGCTTTTAGTAGGGCAGAGTGTAAGCATGTGGGTATCAGATTAGGATTCAACCCCAGCTCCACTAACATGAACTACTCAAGTAGTCTTCTGTAAACTAATTAAACTCTCCACACCTAGGGCCTCCTTTTAAAGTGAGGACAAAATTTAACAGTTAGGATGTGAGGATTAAATGAAATATAATGCATATTAAGTACCTGGTACTTTTTAAGTGTTCAATATTTTTTAGCTGTTATTTTAACATCCTCACTCCCAGTAATGATTTCATTCTCCTCTATCCTCTGCTTTGGATTCTAGTACCATACATTTGTTGTTTTGTCGCCTTCCAAATATGATTTTAGATGTCAGGGGCATGCACTATCATATTTAAATCACCTTGAGCACCTAGCACAGTGCCTTACACATAGTAGGTGCTTACTAAATATGTAGTTAATTTTATAAGTCATTCTTTCTTGGGCCAGAATTTACTGGAGGTCAAGGGGACAAAAGGGTGGAAGAACTACACAGATGTTAGATCCTTTACTCGCAAATAAATGTCCTTATGAAAGTCAGTCACCATCTCAGAGTTGCACATAGGACACAACGCCTAGTGTGTATTTACATGTACCAAAGCAACACATTGGCTGAGATGATCGCTGATGAAGATTAACTTGTATAGCATCCTTCAAAACATCATGACTCTTGGGAGGACATGTTCATAGGATACAGAAAACAAAAATTCCACAAGGCATATATTTTCTTACCTCTTAAAAATGGACCAAACCAAATGCATTACAAAACCTCAGGTTTGCAAAATAGCAGACAAACAAATTAAACATTGGCATAATTAAGCTATGGTGAATAAAGACTGCCAGTCTAATTTGAGGAACTAGTGGGAACACAGTCATGCATCATTGAACGACAGAAAGACATTCTGAGAAATGTGTCCTTAGGTGATTTTGTGGTGCCCAAATCACACAGTGCACTTACACAAACCGAGAGAGTAGAGTCTACTACATAACGAGGCTATACAGTATGCTATATACTACATACTACAAATCTGTATACCATGTTACTATACTAATTTAAGCAACTGTAATATGGTGATAATTATCTGTGTTTCTTTTTTTCTTTTTTTTTTGAGACGGAGTGTCACTCTGTCGCCCAGGCTGGAGTGCAGTGGCCGGATCTCGGCTCACTGCAAGTTCCGCCTCCCGGGTTTACGCCATTCTCCTGCCTCAGCCTTCCGAGTAGCTGGGACTACAGGCGCCCGCCACCAGGCCCAGCTAGTTTTTTGTATTTTTAGTAGAGACAGTGTTTCCCCGTGTTAGCCAGGATGGTCTCGATCTCCTGACCTCGTGATCCGCCCATCTTAGTAATTATCTGTGTTTCTAAACATTTCAAAACAGTTTTACTGTGCAGTAAAATATAGCATAAAAGAGAGAAAATGGCTGGGTGCCATGGCTCATGTCTGTAATCCCAGCACTTTGGGAGGCCAAGGCAGGCAGATCACTCGAGGCTAGCTAGGAGTTTGAGACCAGCCTGGCCAATAGGGCGAAACCCCATCTCTACTAAAAATACAAAAATTAGCCGGGTGTGGTGGCATGCACATGTAATCCCAGCTATTTGGGGAGCTGAGGCACAAGGATTGCTTGAACCTAGGAGGGGGAGGTTGCAGTGAGCGGAGCTCATACCACTGTACTCCAGCCTGGGCGACAGATTGAGGCTTTCTCTCAAAAAAATAAAAAGATAGAAAATGGTACACATGTATAGGCACTTACCATGAAGGAAGCCTGCAGGACTGGAAGTTGCTCTGGGTGAGTCAGTGAGTGAGAGGTGAGTCAATGTGAAGGTCTAGGACATTACTGCACACTGCTGTAGAATTTGTAAACACTGTATACTTAGGCTAAAGGAAATTTAAAAATAAGGTAATTGTGCTATGATGTTTGGATGGCTACCATGTCACTACATGATTAAAAAATTTTCAGGTCCATTATAATCTTATGGTATCAACATTGCATATGCGATCTGTCGCTGACCGAAATGTCATTATGTGGTGCATAACTGTATCTTGAGTAAGAGGATCTTGGAATATTTCTAAGCAGAGAGCATATGAGATCCAAATTTACAAAGACATAAAATTTATTTTAGCTAACTGTTTTCATGCAAAAGGAGGTTCTAAAATTATTTTAAGTGCTTAAAATTTTTTGTAGGTGTGCATTATTTGGACCTTGTTTAAACTATTAATATGCTAAACAAATCCTTTCTACAGATATTGTTGATATAAACTCCAAATTGATGAGGAAGTTAAAATAGCCTGACATTAATACACATAATACCTGATTGCATTTTCAATTCTGAGGTTTTTTCAAGAATGTCCTGAGGCCCTCTATAAGTTTCAAATTGTTATCTGAAATCATTTCATTTTAGAAGCCTGGTATATATAAAATGAAGTTTGTAGAGCTATTGTTTATTATAATTTAACAAATATCTGGCTGGGTGTGGTGGCTCGTGACTGTAATACCAGTGTATAGGGAAGCTGAGGTGGTAGGATCATTTGAGGCCAGGAGTTTGAGAGTAGTCTGTGCAGCATAGTGACACTCTCTAAAAAAAAAAAAAGTTTCTTTAATTAGCCAGGAAAAGTGGTACATACCTGTAGTCCTAGCTACTTGGGAGACTGAGGCAGAAAGATCACCTGAGCCTAGGAGTTCAAGGTTACAGTGAGCTATGATTGTGCCCCTCATTCCAGCCTAAGCAGAAGAGCTACCCTGTCTCTTAAAATATAGATATATACATATATATACACATCTATATATGTATGTATATATATATATATATGCATGTGTGTGTATATCCAGGATAAATATATATATATACACACACACACATAGATATCCAGAATATATATATGTGTGTGTGTGTGTGTATCCTAGATACACACTAGCTTCAAGGGATTGAATACAATGTTTTGGAAAAGTCCTAAGGTAGATTCCTTAGCTTTAACAACCTTTTACGCAAGCTTTGGTAAAGATAAGCCTTTGATATCACCATTTCAACTTCCACTGGGTGAAGCAGCTTCCGAGGGATTCACAAGAATGGTCCATATTTTTTTGGCTGTTCAAAACAACCGCACAGACGAGGGGATTTAGGAAGCCACCATGCATACCCAGCGTGAAATGCAGACTCAGAAAAGACCTCACAAGATCTTCAGATTTCAGTTCGGGGTGATCCCTGGCACAGACACACCCTACAACAGTTAGAAAACCCACAGCAAATGCTAGGGAAGAGAAAGAACTGGATTTCCAGAGTTACCATATTCTAAGATTCAAATGTCCAGGTTTCAACAACAATGGAAAAATAAGACATAGAAAGGAAAACGAAGGTATAGAGCACTCAAAGGAACAAAATAAAATGACATAAAACATACCCGAGGAAGCCTAAACTTTGGACTTACCAGATTAAACAACTATCTTAAAGGTAATCAGAGATCTAGGGTAAGTCATGGACAAAGACAGGAAAACAATGTATGAACAAAATGAGAATAACAGAAAGAGAAATTTTAAAAAAGAAACCAGAAGAAATTCTGGAGCTGAAAAGTATAATAAGTAAAACGGAAAATGCAATAGAGGAGACTCAAAAGCAAATTTAAGCAAGCAGAAGAATTAATAAACTTGAAGATCAAATTTACTCAGTTTGAGAAACAGAAAGAAGAATGAATGAAAAAAAGTGAACAGAGCCTAAGGAACTTGAGGGACACCATCAAGCAGACCAACATAATCTGTGGGAGTCACAGAAAAAGCAGAGAGAAGAATAGGACAGAAAGTGTATTTGAAGAAGTAATGACTGATAACTTCCCAAATTTGATGAAAACCGACTCCACAAATCCAAGAAGCTCACCAAACAAGTAAGATGAACTCAAAGAGAACTATCCTGAGAAGTATTCAAATTGTCAAAAGCCAAACGTAAAGACAGAATCTTAAATGCAGCAAAACAGTAACAATTCATCACATATAAGGGATCTTCAATAAGATTATTAGCCAATTTCTCATCTGATATCTTGGAGGTAAGAAGGCCCACTGGCTGATATACTCAAATGCTAAAACAAAAACAATGTTAATCAAGAATTCTATATTCAGAAAAATTGTCCCAGGAAACAGGCAGAAAATAAGACATTCCCAGATAAGCTAAGAAAGTTCATTACCACTATACCTCTCCTACAAGAAATGTCAAAGTGACTCCTTCAGTTTGAAATTTTAAAAATGTAGTAGAGTTGACCCTTAACATGGAGGGTTAGGGGTGCCAAACCACTGTACAGTAAAAAAATTACATACAGGGCCGGGCACGGTGACTCATACAATTCCAGCACTTTGGGAGGCCGAGGCAGGCGGATCACGAGGCCAGGAGATCGAGACCATCCTGGCTAACACGGTGAAACCCCGTCTCTACTAAAAATACAAAAAACGAGCCGGGCGAGGTGGCGGCGCCTGTCGTCCCAGCTACTCGGGAGGCTGAGGCAGGAGAATGGCGGGAACCCGGGAGGCGGAGCTTGCAGTGAGCCAAGATCTGGCCACCGCACTCCAGCCCGGGCGACAGAGCGAGACTCTGTCTCAAAAAAAAAAAAAAAAATTACATATAATATTTGACTTACCAAAAACTTAACTACTAATATCTGACTGTTGACTGCAAGCCTTGCTGATACCAAGAATTGTTGATTAACATGTATTTTGTATATATGTGCCATATACTGTATTCTTACAATGAAGTAAGCTACAGGAAAAAATTTTATTAGGTAAATCATAAGAAACATATATTTGCTATTAATTAAGGGGAAGTGGATCATCACAAAGGTCTTCATCCTTGTCTTCACACTGACTAGGCTTAAGAGAACAAGAAAGAGGAGGGGTTGGTCTTGATGCCTCACGAGTGGCAGAAGTGGAAGAAACTCCATGTATAAGTGAACCCGCACAGTTCAAATCCATGTTGTTCAAGGGTTAACTGTATATATATATTTCTAAATGAATACATATGGATATAGGAAGATACGTGTGTGTATATATGTATGAGCACATGCGTATGTGTGTATACTTTTAAATGTTTGTATAACTAAATAAAAAAATATATTATGCATATGCATTTTCCCCTAAAAGGTTGTTTATTCGAGTTGACTCTACACCTAATTTGTTTTGTCTGTTTTGTTTTGGTTTTGAGACGTCGTCTTACTATATCATCCAGGCTGGAGTGCATTGGTGTGGATCCCAGCTCACCACAGACGTAACATTCTGGGCTCACTAAGGTGATGCTCATGCCTCAGCCTGTAAAGTAGCTGGGAATACAGGCATGCGCCACCATGGCTGGTTAATTTTTAAAATGTTTTGTAGAGATGGAGTTTTGCCATGTTGGCCGGGCTGGTCTTGAACTCCCGGGCTCAAGCGATCCACCCACCTTGGCCTCCCAAAGTACAGGGATTACAGGCGTAGCCACCACATCTGGCCGCCTTCACCTAATGTTTGAGTGAATCTTCGTATTAGTTGGACGGGGGGAATCATCTTACATCATCAAACATTCTAAGTCACTTTATACGTAGGCATGTATGGTGCATTTTAGTTCTTCAACACTCAGCTCAAGAATCACCCTCTGTGTGCTATGTTCTTGGAAAGCTGCCTCTTGCCTCAGCCTCATTCAGAATCCTTTTTGTGTGTGTGTGTTCTCATAACTCCTGCCACAAGCCTTGGTTTTGAGTTATCTTACATATAGAGCTGTAATCACTCATTAACTTACTAGTCTCTGCTTCTAGACTGCCACTGTCCAATATGGTAGACACTAGCGGCTTTTTAATTTAAATTAATCAAAATTAAATTAAATTAATAATTCAGTTCCTCAGTTATACCAGACAAATTTCAAGTACTCACAATCTACATGTAGCCACTGGCTATCATGTGGGACGGGACACTGCAGATACACAACATTCCCATAAGCAGGAAAAATTCTATTCAACAGAGCTGCTCCAGATCAGGATTTCCCAACCGAAGCACGACTGACACCCTGTGTCAAATGATTCTTTGTTGTGGAGTCTGTCTTATGCATCTTAGGATGCTTAGCAACTTCTACCCACCAGGTATCAAGACCATTCCCCCAGCAGTGACAACCAAAATGTCTCCACACATTGCCCCGGATTGAGAACCATTGTTCTAGACTCTACACATCTTAAGAAGAGGGACTATGTGTATTCAGCTTTGTACTGCATATAACCAATCACAGAGGATATAACACAGGGGTTCAATGTATGTTAAGAAATAAAGATAAGAAGATGAGACAGAAGCAAAGCCTAAGCAGTGAGTGACTGTCCACTCTGACAAAGGTACAACCCTTCTCCAGATTTTTAAGCCAACAAAGACTACAACAATCGATGCTGCTTCGCCCAGAACGTAAGCGAATGATAAGCTGCATCTGGCACCTGTTCAGAAATCTATGAGATAGTTATCACAACAAGATACTAAATTGTCTGTTCAGAAATCTATGATAGTTATTACAACAAGATATTAAATTGTTCAGAAATCTGAGATAGATTTCTCATAGATTTAATATCACAATAAGATATTAAATTGTCTGAAATTTATACAAAATTGATTCCTCTGCACTACACCAAGGCATTTCAGGGATAAGAAATAGATACAACTCTTAGAACCTCTTTGAGAATATGCCTGTTTTGTAGACTGATATGTGAAAATGTACCCAAACACTCCAGAAAATGTAGTCCATATCTAGAAAACTATTTGCCCAAAGCATTATAATTTTAAGTGGTTCTTCAAAAGCAATCCACATAAACATGATTATCTTGTTGGCTGTATTTGGCCAATGCAGATACAGTTCAATATTTCCAAATCAGAATGATCCAGCGAGTTATTCTGCTAAGGTCATTTGTAAATTGTTTCCTGATTGGCTACAAAGACATTACTGCCATTATAGGATTAAAGTAAGTCAATGGCTTTCTTCCCTCTAAATCATTCCACTGGTTACACTAGCCTCCTAGACATTAGGTCAAAGCCCTCTCATACTGAAATTAAAGGAGAATTCAGTGGCTGTGTCCCGTCTGCCATGTGTGACAGGTGATATAAGCAAGAATGTCTGTACTCTGGATCTGCCACTTACCAATGTGCCATTTCTCAGTTTCTTTAGTAAAATGGGGAGTCCAGATAATCATTCCTTTAGGGAAGCTTGAAGGGAAAATCTCTATGAACTGCAAAACACTAAACAGATGCCAATTTTAAGTATTTTAGGCAAGGTTATAAAGTTTTTAGCAAAAGGACTAAAGAAGAGCACTCATCAATGAGAATTACAATCCCAGAGGCAGTTATGGAAACATGATTGAGTAAAATAAAAATAAACACTGTAGGGTGCCTTGTCACTCAGGCGATAGAAGATAGTTTTTTATTCCAGCTTTCTGAGGATTCATCTGAACAAACACACTCTTAACCTTTTTTGGTTTTTTATAAAATCTTAAAAGTTCTTTAAGCACCCATAGGGATTACTTATCTGAAGGAGCTGAAGCCTGCTTCTAGAGGTCTTTGCCAGAGCAAGCTCGCATACTGAAAAATCAGATGTTCAATCCCTGGTAGCCTAGTTCCAGCCCACAGTCTCCAACTTTTCCCAGGTCTCTACACAGCCAGTGCACAAAGGCCAAAGGGTAGTTTCAGCCACTTTTACCCTCCCTATAAAAATTTTTGTAAATACGTAATTCCAAAGAAATTTCTTTCTAGTCACAGTTGGTTTGTTCTAGAACAAAAAACCAGGAGGTGGTTGAAAATGTCTCCAGAAATTTAATAAATATGTAAAAACTACCACCTTACATGGTTTGATTAGAACTAAGTGAAGGTAGGGTACAGAATATAAAATCTCTTTAGAGCAGTGGCTCATGTCTATAATCCCAGCACTTTGGGAGGCCGAGGAGGGAGGATCACTTGAGCAACTTGCTATATTGCCCAGGCTATTCTCAAAATTGTCCAGGAGTTTGAGACCAGCCTGGGCAATATAATAAGACCCCGTCTCTACAAAAAATCAGAAAATTAGCCAGGTGTGGTGCCATGTGCCTGTAGTCCCAGCTACGAGGGAGGCTGAGTCTGGAAGCTCCTTGAACCCACCAGGAGTTTGAGGTTGCAGTGAGTTACGATGGAGCCACTGCACTCCAGCCTGGCGGACAGGGTGAGGCTCTGCATATCCCCACCAACACACAACCAAAAACTCCTTAGAGGTTAATTTTTATTTGTAGCGTTTGACTCTATGACTGGAGTGATGACTTATTTTTTGTGTGTGTGTTGAAGAGCACGTAAATGCACTGACAGCCAGTCACAACATGACCACCTACTTTTGTGACCATTACACAAGCAGTAACTTGGCTGTTCCGGACTCACTGGATGTTCAGGATGAAAAAGTGGAGAAGTGGAAAAGGACAGGTAAAGGTAAGACAGAGCCAAAGACTCTTTGGTTTTAGAAATAGTCCACCACATGAATTATTAGCTTGACTGCAAAGTTCTTTACAGTAAGAAAAGAATTAACAAAGTGAGGCTGACACATTTCAGAAAGCACATTTGCAAACTGCCTATAAGGCGAAAGTGAGCTTCTCATTTTCTCTCTGTGAAGTTGGGCTTGCCTGCCACAGACCTGATGAGCTTCAGCGGAAAAGTCAGCATGGACATGTAAAGCACACAATGAACTTTATCAGGCTGCGTCTCTGTGGCCACTTTCCAGATCACATATTTACCCAGTAAAAACATTCAGGCCACATGAGGAAGGAAGTCTTCGGCTACTGAAGATCATTAGGAGCACTGAGTGCAACCACTGTCAGTTTTGTGGGGTTGGCCTCTGATCACTCACACAAAGGACGGAAAATTGCTGGCGCCGCTGGACCTGTGCCCAGCTCACCCGGCAGTGGAGCGTATGAAAGCCTCCTTTTTTTTTTTAATTTTTTTTTTTTTTTATAACTAATGCACTGGAAGGGGGCAAAGGGTGGCATGGACCCTCAGGCACATTAATCAGCAGGGGAACTGGCCAAATGTCACCTCCCGCTGGGCTTCAATGGCAAAACTACACGTGTCAGTGACTTCCAGAAAAGGGGAGGCCCCAGAACAACACTGGACGCATCAAATGTCCTCCCTTCCTTCATATGGAAAGCTCATCTCGAAGGTGTCAGGATAAAACATGAGAACAGCATCTGTCCTCAGAGACCAAGCAGAGTGATTCACTATTTCATGGCACAATGAGGGGAGGAGGACACTGTAATAAAAACTTTATAAGGTGAAATCTAAATCCTGAACGCAGCACACATTTTTAAAAACTTTTTTTTTTTTTTGCCTTTTCTTCCTTTCCCTTCTCCTCCCCTTCCTGAGGGAATATAACACAAGGTAATTAAATGGTAAATTACTTGAGAGAGAAATGTTTAGACTCATGACAAGTCTTTGTGCAGAAAACAAAACTTCACACTCCACACATATTTTAGATGACCTAATTCTTCTAGCGAAGTTTAAAACTATAACCAAGGTTGTTTAAAAAAACCATTTCCACATGGAAGGGCAGTGGGTTGAAAGATCCTCATTATTCAAGAGAAGGGAAATTTATGAAGGCAGAAATTAATATCAAACCCAAACTCCTCATTAAACAAACAAAGTAAATTAAGAAGCCGTTGGTTAGGTTTTCTCTATTTCTAGTCAATATCTAAATGAGAAATATGCTCTCCTTAAAATCGCAATGCATATATCCCATCAAATCCACAGAACAATTCCAATATTCTTACTCACTCAAAAATGAAGACATATGTATACAAACATAACTGAATCACAAAGTCAAAGCTTAGGTTCTGGTTAAAATTTGCAAAAAAAAATTAAATAGAAATTATTAAGAATTAGCATCTTAAAATCTAGTAGTTAAAGTTCAATCTGGGTAGGTTACGGATTTGCAGGTTAAAATGCTTGGCATGCTTTGAAATTAAAACATGATATTAATTTCATCAATTATCAAGAAAATAAAAGCTATTCTATAAGGATTCATTAAATGTCCATTGAAGATTTAAAAATATTTAAATCTAAAAGAGATTCCACTTAAAATGCTCTCACTGGTGGGGGAAAAAATGCTGGGCTATTTTAAGGCACTAATTTCCATCTGGTAGAACAGACCTACAATGTTGCATTTCCCTGAGCAATTGCTCTGAGGGCCTGGAGGTTAGGGAATGTCAGAGGCACCATGATACATCATTTGTCTGTTGGCTCCAGTTGGGATCCATCTTTTCTTAGTGCTTGACATCTATGGGGAGAGTCGGCAACTCCCTTTCATTAAATAACAAAACACAACAAAATCCTTTATTTACAGTGCTTTGGTAAGATTTGGTTTAAGCATCAGAAGTATGTTAAGCTTTTAACACACTTCTTATTTAAATACAAGATTACTCAGTTCTTAAAGATAATTGAAGGGCAATTTCTTATCAAACAATTTCCTATTAAACTTATTAAACATATAAACTATAACTTATTAAACTAAATTATACAATAATTCCAGAATTAATCATTTTTAAAGATCAGATGATTGCACTCATGCGGCTAAAATCTCAAAAATTAATGAGGCATTACTCAATTGTCTCCATCCAGGTCCTGGGAACCCTGTTTGCTCAGCCCCCTTCCTGCAACCAGGCAACCACAGTAACGGTCTTACTCCCCCATCCACCTTTTTAATACTACTTTATACACACTATTTTTGTTTTTTCAACTTAATGTCTCTGAGGGCATTTCAGTTTCACGGAGAATGTTCTTGTACTTTCCTACAGATGCAAGCAAATCATATGATAGATTTATCACAGTTTAATTATTTTTTTATTTAGACATTAATGAGTTCTCCGCTGATAGAGAGGGAGAGGGAAGGAGGGAGGGAATATAAAGTGAGTGCTAACTGCTAACATGGGGCAAATGACACGGACAGGAGGGGCACAGAGCCTGTGTTGCGTGAGGAGAGTCTGTCAGGGAAGTTTTCCTTGAGGACATGACATTCAAACTGGCTGAAGAATACTGTGAGTCAGCCAGGAGAAGAGCGCACAGGGGCAGATCACCGGGGTAGGGTGGCTGATGCTACTGGCAGATGGGAACTCAAGGCAGCATTCTACATCCTCTGTCTCTAGAACAGTGGAAGGAGGAGGCTTTGCTCTCCTTTCTCAACTCAGCTCCTACGACATCTCACATGCTGGGAGGACAGCAGCATTCTTTGTAGGGAGTTGTTATATCAAATTTGGTGAATTCTTAATCTGCTTTTACAGAAAACAATGTGAAACAAAGTTTAAGTAGAAGGAGATATGTCACTATTAAATAATCTTTAAAAAACCTAGTAATTTTCACATTTAAATTACTAAATTAGATTGATGTCTTTTTAGGCTTGATAAACCCAACTATTTTATAATTTCTTAGATCTTTTTTGTATTTCTAATTCAAACAGTAAGTGCAGGCAGATGGGCATAAATATCATTTAAATTGTTGACTGTGAGGGACCATGAATAAAACTGCACCTAATAAGTGCATTTTGATTAAAACAATTCTTTAAGATACCAATTTGGTAATAGGGCAAATAATAACTATATTATATCAAGGAAAGAAGAGGCTATCAATTTAATGTTTATGGGAGTCATTAGAGTTTTTTTTTATTTGCTTTATTTTTTAAGTATGTTTTTGGATTCACTAGTATCTTGTCATGCATGGCAGGCTCTTTTAAAGTCTCTTTCCTGGTGGTTTTGCTGTGTAAATGAAAGACAAATTCCGAGACCTGAACTCAAAATTTGAGGTATGAAAGCTAGCAGAGGCGAAATTAAATGCTCACAGATTGGCATATGTATGTTACCACGTCTCCATTAACTAAGCAACTGCTATACTATCTCACTAAACTGAAAAAGGCATTTGCGTTGCCTGTTCTAATTTGTTTATGGTTGGATGTCTATCACAGTATTTTCTATTATGTTGCTAGTAAAGACATTTTTAGAGTTTCACTGAATCTGCAAAGTGCTGGTGCATTTTTTGTGATAAAATAGCTAATGTCCTTTCATTAGTATAATGAAATCTACTAACTATATTAGTTTGCAGAAAAATATTCTTACAAAAATAGTCCATAAAAGAGAGATGGGGTAGAAGCGGCTGATGAACTGGTTACATTAACTTGTGTTTCTTCACTGAATTTTGTACAGTTCCCCCTTTTCTTCTTATAAAACTCTATGGACTCTGGCAAACCCTTCCTTCTTTTGCAGCCAAGCTCTCATTCAGGATAGAGGACACCTGAATTACATAAATCTCTATCACCAAGTTACATTTTCTGTGCAGAGCAAGAGCTGTCAGGAAAAAGGTAATGAAGAAGAATAGCTTAGACAGAGGGATTTAATGATATCCAGCTGCTATTCTTTGGTACTTGCTGATAAGACTTTGTTTTAAGTTTACAATAGAGAAAGTTTGGTAAAAGGCTAAAAATTCATATACAGGAAGTGGAAGTCTTTATATTTCATTTGTCCAATTTCCGCTAACTCTTGCAATTACGTTCATACAAAGTTTAATTTTCAGAATGCTCAAATGTGTCACTATAAGTCTTTAAAAATAAAATGTAAATTGCATTAAAAAGTGTAGAAATACTGTACCTTAGGGAAAAGATAACCAATTTGGGCTCACCATATGTTCAGATGATAAGATAAACCTGGGAAAGTACAAGATTCTTAAATGTTTATTATACTTGTATGGGCCGGGCGCGGTGGCTCAAGCCTGTAATCCCAGCACTTTGGGAGGCCGAGACGGGCGGATCATGAGGTCAGGAGATCGAGACCATCCTGGCTAACAAGGTGAAACCCCGTCTCTACTAAAAAATACAAAAAACTAGCCGGGCGAGGTGGCGGGCGCCTGTAGTCCCAGCGACTCCGGAGGCTGAGGCAGGAGAATGGCTTAAAACCCGGGAGGCGGAGTTTGCAGTGAGCTGAGATCTGGCCACTGCACTCCAGCCCAGGAGACACAGCAAGACTCCGTCTCAAAAAAAAAAATAAAAATAAAAATAAAAATATTATACTTGTATGTCATCATTGTGGTGATTTTTCTGTATTTAGGCAGGGGTGGGTAAGGGAGAGTTCTTTACCAATGGAAGAGACATAGCCGGTTCTTCAAAACATATACTAAGTTAACATAAAATTACAGAAATGGGGTCTTTGCAGGATGGGAAACCCTAAACAACTTACATTTTACTCAGGATTTAGATTCCATTACAATGTGGCCTTTTTGCTTCCTAATCTGTTATTTGCATACATGATGCTTAATGGCATGACTCAAAGTGTTGATTAGTGTGGTGGACTCCCACACCGAATCCTGATTTTTCCACGGACAGGAACACATTATAATAAACCCTTGCCTAGTAAAGGAAGTGACTGGGAATATTCTCTGTGGGAGCCAAGCAATGAAGACTCTCTCAAGAACTTTGACATCTTATATGCGAATACTGCACTCAATGGACTGAGTGCCATAGGGGCCAAAGAGTTAAAGCGAAGGCATGATATTCTTTCAGGCTAAGGAAGCCTTCCTGTTGGGAGTTCCTTCCCCAGTGAGTGGGGAAGACGCAGGATGAATGGCTGGGGCTTTGTGCACTTTCCCACAGGTCTGGACAGGATCTCCAGCTCAGCATCTACAGCTCAGGGAGGAAGGAGACCCAGGTCTCACAGGGAGCAGACAGGAGGACTAGGGGGACACTGCTCAGGCCGCCCACAGGCTCCACTGCCCACCAAGTGCTCTGAAAGGCTTGACAAAGAAAAGCATTGCTATTTTTTCAAGGGCAAAAGGTGCATGAAGGTCAGTGGTAGGTACCTGTCTGGAGGCATTTTATGCTATTGGTGCAAACCTCCCACGAGTTGAACTTAAAGGAATGTTCCATCCTTGCAGGAAGTCTCCAGATACAGGAAACGCTAATAAAAGAAAAAGGGAGGAGGCTTTGCTCTCCTTTCCCAACTCAGCTCCTACAACATCTCACATTACAAATTTGCAAACTAATTACTTAGAGCCAGACATATTAAAAAATTTCCCTTTACAACTAAGTCAATGCACAAGAGAATCAAAATAGAGCTCTTGGCTCCAGACTTCGATAGGGCTCTGAATTTAAAAGTCTAATTAAGGCAAATCGTGTTTGCTATGTAGTTCTCTCAAACACTAGCATTATTGAAATTACTCCTAACAACTTAATTGATATAACCAATACCTCAAGTAAAGACCATGCAGTAATTAGTTCAGCAGAAGTTGGAGTATCAGGGATGACGAGGCTTTCTATAAAGGCTTTGGCTGCTTTTTTTCCAGATAAATTTACCTCTGTGAAATTTTGGGTTAGACAATTTTATTTTACACAGACTAGGCAATGCAAATAAAATATCAAAAATAGCTGAACTGCTAACTTAAATGGGATGCTTTCTTGGTTAGTATTGTGACTGGTATGAAGAGCGGAGGAATTCCTCTTTTGTCTCTTTCCCTTGGAGCTCTCTATTGAAAGGAGAAAGAGGAGATGGCAGTATTTTATGAGTCATTCTTTGGAACAGCATTCCAAGTGTGATTTACTTAATATAGCCCTATAAATCACCTAATGCAGAAATAATCTCAAGATCTGCATGTAAACATAGCTATTAAAATACTACAATTACTCTGTTTGCTTAGCACTCATAAGGTATATCTCATCTGAAGGTAAACAGCTTTTTCCCTGAGGTGGGGCATCCAAAGTAGCGTCCAAATTACATGCCCATGTAAGGATGCTGAACTTAAGAAAAATATCACATTACCTAAGTATAACAAGTGTTTGACTAGGAAAGGGACTATTATACCTTTAGCTGACATTTTCTGCCTTCAATTTGCTATACTGGTTTGAAAATCCAATTCATCTAATTTTATAGTTGGCTACAGCACTGGTTGGTAATTATTAATCACAGAGAAAATTTTCAGCTCAGAAAAAAAAAAAAAAAGTGAGCATGTCTACATTTGTTTTAGTGATTTGCTCTGCAACAGCCAGAGGGCATTTATTTTTAAACAAGAAGTGAGCCAGGGGACCCAGATCTATATGCTTGTGGTACTGCTTATTTTTGGCTCATAAGACTTAACTTTCTTTAGTGTGGTAATCTGTAACTGTAAGCAATCATCCTCCCGATTAGTACTGGGTTAAAAACTAAACCACCTACAATTACTAGCATGATCCCTAACCTCTGTAAGGTGGTAATCCAGTATTGGTTGTTAGCTGTCAAATTTATTTCCCTTTGGTGAAATATACCCTGGATTTAATTAGCAGTCATTCTAGATACTTTATGGAGCTGAGCCCAAGCACTGTGGCTTTGACATTTAACCCCTGACCCTTAAATATTTACCAGCTTTTAAACTGGTTGTGTACAATTATCCCTTCAAGTATATATCAGATCCATCATTCTGACCACTCTAGTCAATTCCAAGTCAGACGTACTATTCCAACTGATGTTGTAATTTTCACCCTGGAAGTGGAAATAAAATCATGGGCTTTACAATGAGCTCTGTCAGGCAAAGCTGAAAGCACTTGTTGCTAGATGCTACCCCACGGAAGGGGCAGGGTGTGCTACCAGTCAGGAGTCCCAGTGATGAGTGTGAGGAGCAGGCTGTAGCCGAGGGGACGTGGGCTGCTCTTTGGCTCTGGCCAGCCCACTGTGCCTTTGTGGGATGCTTTAGAACCAATTTCGTCTTCAGCTCGCCATCGTGAAAGAAATATTTTGGAAACTGTTTTCATTCGTTTGAAATCAACTTTATTGAGGTATGATTTGGGACGTGTATTATTTAAATTTCCTTGAGGTTTCCTAGGCAGAAAATGCCTGGATAGAAGCGATGCGAGGCGTTTACTGCATTTTTTCTGCTATGATGTAAAACTCTGACAGAATGTGAATGCACAAAACCAGTGCTCTTCAAATGTCAGAGTTCTTGAAATGTATTTTAATCCAAAAGATGGGCTAGAAAGGGTCCTCATTAGGCAATACCCACTTTTACAAGATAAATGAGTACTATTCTGTTGAGACGTTGCAAGACCTCCCACCTGGAAGGGGCACCCAGGTCTCCAGTTCAGGAGTGATACACCCCCCTCATGCTCCGCCTCCCCTCACCCCTTCCAGAACACACAACCTGGCACATAGTAGGTTCTCCGAAACTTTCTGAATGGGTGTTAAACAAACCCAGCAGTCATGAAAATAGCTTATAGAGGCAATCACGCCAACCAGAAATGTCAACTAGTTTTGTGCAAGTAGAAAGAAGAATGTTACTGGAAGTGAGAGAGTCCAAGCCAGGAAAACAGGAGCATGTATTGCTGATATCCAACCCCCATACTATACCCCAGCAGAGAGGAAAGACGGCAAGAGATGTATTTGCTGCTAGTGGGGAGCCCCTACGCTCAGTCTAAATTAGGGCCAGATGCTCTTTTTTGGCTACTCTAAGAAACCAAAGTGTAGGTCAGCTGCACTTCCAAGTGGAACACTGAGTGCAGACTGGGCTCTTGTGGCTAATCCAGAAGCCTGTTTTCTGAAAGGAGCCAAAACTGGCATGTGACTCTGCTGGACTTAAAAAAAGGAAAAAATTGTAGAATAGCCGTAATGTGTGGTCTTGAGGGTAATCTCAATAAATAGTGTTCGGATTGGTTAAAATGCCTCAGTGGCAGTTTGGAGTTCACTGGACCTGGCAGTCACTAATGACATTGTGAGGGCGACTGTCGTGCCATCCAGCTGCACTGTATGCATAGTGCAAATTACAAACAAACAGGACAGACGGAAACTTACGAGTCAAATTTCTTTCATGTTTCTGCAAGGTGGACACACTGGATAAACAGAATTTAGGTATCAGAGACTGAGCAAGCTAGACATTTTTAATACTCTGGACTTTTTAAAGCTTTGTTGACTAATGTTTTATAGTGATATAAAAAGATCCTACGTAGTAAAAGAATAAGGCTGGTAAGTCATGCGCATTTATCTTCAGGGAGTGCTAAAGTGCTGGAAGTGCTAAAAATCAAATGAACTCTCTCTCCTATAATCCCCTGCTTTCAGAACATCCCAAAATCTTTCAAGGCGTTCCTTGTTTTCAGTTTGGTCTGAGTTCAGAGGTGAACTTTATGCAGGGAGGAGGTTGGCGAAGCATACTTTAGTCCTTTGTAAGAAACATGATCCTGGAAAACAGTGCTTCCTCCCAAACTCTCACTGCAAAGAGAAACTTCTGTCGAACCTCACAAACTCACAAGCTGATAACCAAACGCTAAGGTTTTTGAAATGATTGCTTCCTACTAAAGATCCATGTCACAGCTAATTAGAAATTACCAACTCATTTTTTTCCTCAAATAAGCACAATTGTTTATTTAAAATATTTCCAAAGATTAGGAAAGAGGATGCTATTAATACTAGAATGGGAAACAGAACAAATTAACAATATTTTGCATATATATCCCTGTTTTTGCTGTCGTGTCACTGCTATAGAAATTGTCTCTCTGTACAGGTACAGATGGTGGCGTGTGTGTCTGTGATGTAGAGATACGGAGAGGGAGGGAGGGAGAACCATGAGGAAGGATGCTGACACAGGTGGTTCCAGTGGTTGGAGGACATGTGACTTGTTCAAATCCGCCATTTGACTCCTTTCTTCTCACTCACTCCTATCCCACTGGCCAGAACGTCCTGCAATGCCTATTTCCCTAAACGCCACTTCCTCTCCATGTTTCCCACCATTGTCTTAACCAGGACCTTCCTCGTGTCTGCTCTGGATGCTCTTACAGTTCGGAATGGCGTTCAGACTTCTACGTGACAGACACAGACTCTTTCCCAGGTTCATCCCTCATGACTCTAACCATTCTCCACATTCACACACTCACGGTTCCCTCCAAAAGGTGGTGTTCTCTCCCCCTTCTGAACTTTCTGTATATGATGTTCCGTCCACTTAAAATCTCTACCTCACCTCTTCCTAACTCGACTTATTCTTCAAAACCCAGCACAAAAATCCCCTCCTCCAAAACGTCTTCTGTAGGGCTTTGCTACAGAGGTCATTACATTCCCACGTTCTCTTTTCTGAAGGGAACCCTATAGTAGTCTGGGTGTTTGTTCTTGCCCTTTTGCCTCCGGGAGGCTGCCCACAGCAGTAGCCTAAGAAAGAGCAATCCCACACCTCTGACTGGCAAACAGCCAGGTCTGGATATATGACCCAACTCTAACCAGGGAGATGGGAGAGGAGGCCTGCTGAGGACTTCAGGGAAGGCCAGGGAAGTCACTCTGTTTCTCCAAATGGAGAAGAATGTGACTCCAATTGCTGCTGGCAGCTGACCTAAAGCCACAACAGGAACCAGCCTGGGGATGATGTCAATACTGTGGACTGCAAAGAGAAGACACAGCCTGGGTCCTAGATGACTCTGTATTAGCCAACCGCAAATCCCAGCCTACTTCCAAAACTCAGATCACAGGAGACAATACATTTTCTAAGGTTAAAGCCAATTTAATTCAAATTTTCTGTTACTTGAAGCTAAAAATATCCTATTTTGAGGGGTGGGGATAGGGGATAAACTGCCCAGTATTTCTTGCTTTCAAAGGTTGCAATGAGGTACAGAGGCTCACGTTGTATGTTTTAAGTAAGAAAATTTCAGCCAGGAGCTGTGGCTCACACCTGTAATCCCAGCACTTTGGGAGGCCAAGGCAGGCGGATTGCTTGAGCTCAGGCATTCGAGACCAGCCTGGGCAACATGGTGAAACCATGTTGCTACAAAAAATTAGTCAGGCATGGTGGTGCACACCTATAGTCCTGGCTACTTAGGAGGCTGAGGTGGGAGGATCAGTTGAGCCCAGGAGGTGGAAGTTGCAGTGAGTGAGTCGAAATCATGCCACTGCACTCCAGTCTGAGCAACAGAGTCAGACCCTGCATCAAATAAAATAAAATAAAATACAAAATAAAAATAAAGAGAATTTCTAGCTGGATTCTGCCTGGGTGGTACAGAACAGACAGTACAGATTATGAGGGTTATGAGCCGCTGAGCCAACATCACTGCCCATAGCCAAGGGGATGGCCCTCAGATTGGCAGCAGGTGCTGGTCTCAAGCAGGCAGGCCCACTCATGCACACAGCAGGCCATGGCCATGTGGATCAAAAGGAAACATTTGTCAACTTATCTGGGTCTCTGGACTCCTATGTTAGAAAATAACCTACATCCATGTACAGTTAAGGTGTGAGAACTACAAAATAAAAAAGACCAGAGCTCTACAGGGGCTCTCTTAAATGCAAGGTGCAGGCCAGACACGGTGGCTCACGCCTGTAATCCCAGCACTTTGGGAGGCCAAAGTAGGTAGATCACTCGAGCTCATGAGTTTGAGACCAGCCTGGGCAACATGGGGAAAACTTATCTCTACTGAAAATACAAAAATTAGCTGGGTGTGGTGGCACGCACCTGTAGTCCCAGCTACTCGGGAGGCTGAGGCACGAGAATCACTTGAACCCATGAGGTGGAGGTTGCAGGGAGCAGAGATTGTGCACTGCAACTCCAGCCTGGATGACAAAGTGAGACCCTGCCATCAATCAATCAATCAATCAATCAATAGATGGAGTATGTTGGTTAAAGTCAACCTTTGCTGAGAACGGGGTAGCCTCTGACACTGCCATGCCCCATCCCACCAGGTCCCTCCAAAAGAAGAAAGGGGAGAACTGAGGCCATAGCATCTGCATGATCTGTTAGAAATGCAGGAGAGCTGTGGTGTCGGCTTGTCAGCAAGACTTCAACTCGCCCTCAGCATCTCTTCTCACCTTGTTCACAGGTTGCACTTTCAATGTGAGGATATAAATAATCACAATAGCAACAACTACTACTTACGGAATATCTATAATGTGCTGTGCACTATGTTAGGAGCTTTAGATATACTGACAGATCGAATTCTTATGATAATTCCACTCACTAGGGCTTATTATCTCCAAAGTCCACAACTGGTTAAATAGCAGAGCTGGGGTTTACATGCAAGTTTGTCTCTAAACCTTGTATTTTTCCTAGTGTGGCATATTACCTAAATAAAATGAAGTTTACAAAAATCTAAAGTAGAATGAATCTTTCTCAAAGAAAAGACTAGGATGAAAACTTACTGACTACTGAATGGATTGTATGTACCTGAATTGTACTTTTAATGTTGTGATTTGGTCTTGAAAAATAGTTAATATTACAGCAAACCTACCTCAAACAGTTTTTACCTATGTCAGGATTAAACTTAAAATTCTTAACGCCTGGCATATTTATTACAGTTAGCTTGAGTTTTCCTAAAATCAATTATAAATAGCCTTCATTATCTGAGAAAATATTTCAATACTTTGTAACAAGAAACATAACAACCTACATCTTTTTTCCTCGATCTGAAAAACAATCTGATTTTAGCAGTGTCTTCTCTTGTGTTTAAAATATTTGGGTTTGCAATTATGACAAAGAAAATGGAAGTTCAAGCTGCAACTATCTAGCAACTTTCAGTGACGTTAATAGATGAAAGTGCATCTCAAAATGACTTCTGGCCCAAGAACAAATATATACTTTTATAAACAGATTAGCTTATTTCTCAGACCACTTCATTTAACTAGAAGAAATTAACAACAGAGAGTTACAACTGTAACCAGAAGGTAACACTTCTTTATAAGAATGGATAATAACTAAATAAGAAGCCCTATTCAGGAAGAGAAATTTGGCCTCAGAAGAAATCCTTAGGTTTTACTGTACCAGTCAGTAAGTGTTGCTAAAGCTCAATGCATTTAAATCATGTACTCTTAATATTTTTCTCATGTTCAAACAGATTATGAAATGTGACTCTGGTTTCAGGAGGAAAGTAGAAACATCTGAAATAATGGCAAGACAAATTGTTTTCACATCACACGGCATTTTACATCTGAGATTGAGGCAATTTGTCAATGTCATCATCTGACTCTCTAATGATTTCTCTATTGTACATTGAAAGTAAAATAAGTGACTTATATAAGGTCACAGACTGAGTTAATGGCAGAAAGTGTAATGGGTTTTGTGGTCATCATTTATTATCCCATATTCAGCACTGTACGTATATGCTTTTGGAGGAAGAAAAGGATATCCAGATTCTCTTTGTACCATTTATCAGTGATGAACACATATATAACATAGATTTGTAGAAAATGCACATTGAAGATTATATAGTAGAACAACTGTCTGGTCCAGTTTTATTAGCCAACCACTTCACTGCTTATAAACATTCAATGAATATCTAGCATATGTTGAGACATTCTCAGGTGGCTCTCTACTACTTTAAATTCTTCACAGGGTACCCTTCCTCTGAATGCTGTAAGTCAGTGGTCCCCATCCCTTTTTTAGCACCAGGGACTGGTTTTGTCGAAGACAATTTTTCCATGGACTGGGGGTGTAGGGGGATAGTTCTGGGATGAAATGGTTCCACCTCAGATCATCAGGCATTAGATTTTCATAAGGAGCGCATAACCTAGCCCTCTTGCATGCACAGTACACAATACGGTCTGTGCTCCTGTGAGAATCGAATGCTGCCACTGATCTGACAGGAGGCGCTCAGGAGGCAAGGCTTGTCCACCACTCACCTCCTGCCGTGCAGCCTGGGTCCTAACAGGCCACGGACCAGTACTGGTTTGCGGCCCAGGGGGTTGGGAACCCCTGCTGTAAGTCCTCATAGCAATACTCAGGCATGAGGACATAGTGGAGTAGTGCTGAATCCTCGGCCTGAAGCATAGGATCCCTGGGATGCCAGGTGTCCTGTGGTCTTTTTGATAATATTAGATGGGAAGTCAAGGTCCGGGGCCAGACACCATGTTTCTTTTCTTTTTTTTTTTTTTTTCTTGAGACAAGTTTTCTTTGCTCTGTGACTCAGGCTGGAGTGCAGTGGCACAATCACGGCTCATTGCAGCCTCAACCTCCCAGGCTCAAGCGATCCTCCCACCGCAACCTCTCAAGTAGTGGGGGCTATAGGTGTGTGCCACCATGCCTGGCTAAATTTTGTATCTTTCGTAGAGAAAGGGTTTTGCCATATTGCCCAGGCTGGTCTTGAACTCCTGGGCTCAAGTGATCCACCTGCCTTGGCCTCCCAAGGTGTTGGGATTACAGGCGTGAGCCACTGCGTCCAGCCACACACCATGATTCTAATGCCCTTTTCTCTCTAAAATTGTCAATACCAATAAAAGGAAACAAAACTACTACAATATTGGAGTAAAGTGAACCACAGTTCATAAAAAACAATGAATAAATTTCTCTCCCCTGATAGGAAAGATGAGAAAACTCTAAGAGGCTGGCAGGGACAGGGAAACAATGGAAGCCATGGGAACACGGACAGAGAAGCCGTTCTCTACATTCTTTCCAATCCTAGATTGTGAACCTCTGTTTCCTCCAATGAAGGTCAAAACTGCAAATCGTACCCTGAAAGACTAGGGCTGGGCAGAGCAAGTACTGAGAGGAACACTCAGTGAAAGCTAGAGATGTGGCCAGGAGACTACGTGTACTGGAAAGCAAAGCCTCAGGACAGCATTTGAGCAGATACTTTTAAAACACTTAGAACATTTATGTACAGCACATATCTTTTAGGATGTATCAGATATATCACTGTGGACTCTACTAAACCGAGGAGGCAAAAACTACAGCAAACCAAGTATTAAGGTGGAGAAGACTCCTGATAATGACTAAGGTGCAGGGGGAGAAACAGCAGATGAAATCATGCTTGACCTTTCAGATGTATTTAAATAGAATTATTGCGTACCTTTTATTGGAGTGAGGGTAAATATTTTCCCCACCCCCTTTTAAAAATAAAAGACGGTCTTGCTCTGCCACCTAGGCTGGTGTGCAGTGGTACAATCATAGCTCACTGCAGTCTAGAACTCCTGGGCTCAAGTATCCTCTCGCCTAAACCTCCCGAGTAGCTGGGACTATAGGCATGAGCCACCACGGCCGGCTGATTTTCTTATATTTTGTAGAGACAGGGTCTTCCTGTGTTGCCCAGGCTGGTCTCAAACTCCTGGGCTCAAGTGATCCTCTTGCCTTGGCCTCCTGAAGATTATAGGTATGAGCCACCGCACCTAGCCAAGGGTAAATATTCTTTAAGAAATCTAGAAGATGGTGAGAAAGATCATGGGGGAACAGCAACGAAACAGTCATTCACGGCAATTTTCAGAAGATCGAAGTAACAGAAGCCTATTCAGCCTGTCTTGGAGTGGTTTTAAATACCATCACCTCAGTGGACACTCATGTCTAATTCCATTGCCTAAGTTCTCTTGCACATGTCCCATGCTTACTAAATCTCTCCATACCAATACCAACCAACACTTCAATCTCAGTGTGTCCAATACAGAACTCAGCTCCTTTCTGCAGAATGCGTCAACCCATGTTTCATAGATAGAAATAGTAATATTAATAATCCAAATGCACCACATGCCCCTGTTAGGAAGGCTTACAACCTTGGAGTCATTCTTAATTCATGTTTCACTTTGCCCCAATACTAATCAGTTGGTAAGTTCTACACAGTGTCTACCCAGGCAACATCTCTGTCAACCAAGGCTGATATTTTGGTTTGTGTGGTCTGGGGGTTCGAGTACACTGAAATAGACGTGGTGAGGGTGTACTATCTAAGGGGGAGATCAGCACTTTAGGAGGAGGAAAGAGTGAGACGAGATTTATGAAAGAGAAGTATAAGACACCATGGGAGTGCACGGCCAAGGCATTAAGCCCAACCATGGGTGCTGGAGAAGCCTCTCCAAGGAAGTGACATTGAAATGAGACTTGAAGGATGTGAGGTAGAAGGCAGGCACTGCTGTTAGTTTGTCTCCTAAAATCCACCACAAATCATCTCAATTTCAAATCTTCATAGCTCCACACTGGTTTCAGAGTGAAGCGTGGACCTTTGCATGTAAATTCTCCATGACCAGGTCCCAATGTACCGCCCCATTTCATCATCCACTGCTTGGAGAGTCACAGTGCTCTGTCACGTAGCCTCTGCTCATGGCCGTTTCCAGCATCCGTGCCTCTGCTCATCTGTTCCCGCCACCCAGAATCCCAGGGGATTAAATGCCACTTCTCCTTCATGCCCAGCTCAGCTGACAACTTCTCTACAAACTCTCTATGGATTCCTGGCTCCCATCACACCCCGGCTCCTACTGCCTTTAAAGCAAAAAGCACCTTATCCTTATTCTGAAAGCTCCGGGCACCTCTCTGGACACTGACTACTCTGTCGTGGGAACCTTATGCAATTTGATTTAACAAAGGTTTTTGGTTTTCTTGTTTTGTTTTGTTTCTGAGTGACAACCACGTGCCCGGCGGAATGCTGTAAGCCAATGTTTGAGTAAAAGATGGTGAATTCCGGGCCGGGCGCGGTGGTGCAAGCCTGTAATCCCAGCACTTTGGGAGGCCGAGACGGGTGGATCACGAGGTCAGGAGATCGAGACCATCCTGGCTAACACAGTGAAACCCCATACAAAAAACTAGCCGGGCGAGGTGGCGGGAGCCTGTAGTCCCAGCTACTTGGGAGGCTGAGGCAGGAGAATGGCGTAAATCCGGGAGGCGGAGCTTGCAGTGAGCTGAGATCCGGCCACTGCACTCCAGCCTGGGCGACAGAGCGAGACTCCGTCCCAAAAAAAAAAAAAAAAAAAAAGATGGTGAATTCCACCTTGGTTGCTCTGTGCTTGAAAGAGCTTTTGAAGACAGTGGGGTGGGAATGTCCAGAGGGCAGGATTGCATAGGGCTGGACTTCAGGGAGTGGTCTGGGCTGAATACAAGAATTTGTATGTAATGATGGTGCACATGGTTGTTGAGAGCCCCGTGTGTGAAGTACAGTGAAGAGGGCTGATGGGTAGGGATGGGTTAGCATATCCTGTCTCTTTTACTAGCGCAGTTTTTTCAGCAGTGGCATCCCTGACGTTTTGGGCCAGATAGTTCTTTGTTGTGGGGGCTTTCCTGTGACTGTAGGAGGTTCAGCAGCATACCTGGGCTTCAACCCACTAGATGACAGTGGCAACTACCTCCCTGCTCCCCATCCCCCAATTATACCAATCAAACCTGTCTCCAGGCGTCGCTAAAACTCCCCTGGGGGGCAGAATTGCCACCATTTGAGCACAGCTGGCCTCGACCTGTAAGTATAGGTTCTAAGCACGTTTCTTTCTTCCTGTGATTTAGTCACTTGTTGATTAAATTAATTGTTAAACAAATGCTTGACACACTTCTATTATGTATAAGGCACACTGAAGGCCAAGGCTGGATGCTTAATAAATATTTAGTAAATAAATGAAAAAATGCTAATTTCAGGAAAACTTCTGGTAATATAAACCTGGGGATTCATAAAGGAATATGACCACCATAAGCATGTAGATCAAACTGTTTCACCTTCATGCACCTACAGGCCACACGTGCTCATGAATGATCACAGGGGAGTAGGAATGTAGTGACTTCATGTACATGATGATCCTTCTTAAAGGAAGTGACAAAGGGTAAAAAAGCAAACAGCACTGTATTTCTTTTTACTCTCCAGACCCAGGAAAGTTGCTGACTTGCTAATAAACGCAAAAATGTGAAGGCTTTTTATTTGGGAATAACCTGTGAATACCCAGTAAATGTACTTAAGTTATGTGGAATAAAATAATTTTAGCATTGCAAAAATAAATCCTAGAATTACTGTTGTTGTAGCTTTTCCCTGAATTTGACTTTCCAAAATGTTTATAGCTCTTTATTCTAAAGAGTCTCTACTGTAAGAATTACCCTATTATGTCCAGAGAATCCACAGAGCAGACTGAAGCTCTTTGCCATATTATATAAAACAGCAACACCACCAGTATTATGGTGACACAGTTTTGCAATCTCTTCTATCTAACAAAGAACTTTTCAAAACCCTTTCGTGGAGCTAGAATTGCTCAGAAAAAAAGTGGGTGTTCTTTGCAAAATATGAAGTTCGTTTTTCAAAATAAGGAAGCTAGGTCTTAAAGAGCTTTTTGTACCTGAAGACATTCACTGCACGTAAAATACTATTTGTTTCCCTGTAAATGATCCTCACATGTTCCAATGTAAAATATCAGAGACATCTTATTTTTCTCAGTGCCTTTTCTTCCTAATCCTCCTCATGCACGCTCATGGGCCTTCTGCTAACTGCCTCCAAATAAAGGCATAAACTGCAGCAAACAGATGGCCAAACTCCTGAACACTTTCTTCCTTGTGCCAAGCTGCTATCGGATGTAAATACGTTCCTAGACTGTGTTAAAAGCATGATCTTTTTGGTTTAGCTTCAGCGTCTATTACTCAGGTTCTGCTAATTAGAAACTCATTACTATGGACATAAGTGTCAAGATACATGTTGCAGTGAGGCTCTTCTACATATGCACAGTAAAACTTATCTAGGCCACTAAATACTGCTTTTTATCTTTGTCAGTTTTCAATTAATTTACAATGCTAACTTGTTTATCAGAACTGGAAATGGGCCAGGCCTTCAGCGTATTTGATGAGCCTTACAATAACCCTGAATGCACCTGTTAATTTTGCCTTTGGGTAAATAGTTGAAAACTCCTCAGCTATTTCCTCAAATTGGGTGGAAACAAAGAAACATGAGATTAAAAAAAAGTCTAGATTAGGGAATTGGAGATGCATTAATTTAAAAAGGGAACAGGGTCAAACGAGGGCTAGGAGGCTAATAAGCACAGAGCACACAGCAAAAAAGCTCCCAGCAGGGTAAGAGTTCACTCAATTTATCCGGCGATCTATTCCAGACGCAGTCAATGATACGTTATTGGATCCAGACCTGCAACTGCTTCCTAAGACCAACCTCACTTAAGTGTCATTGCCCTCCCTTTTAGAAATACTGCTATTACCCAAACCTGGTCGCAGGGCGGCTCACTTAGCTGGCAGCCCACTGACTTTTGTTCTTTATGATGCTCCCTCTAACTCCCGTCTCTGCTATGGGAATTAGGCATAACCACCACCATGCAAACCGCAGAACACCCAAGTTGATCCTACTCTATGAGATTTTTAGTACTTTATTACACAGAAAGCCAATCCCTGGGACAAGAGACTATAAACAACAGCAAAGGCTCTATCAGGCAGGCTGCACAAGGTTAAGGACTTTGAGAGATTTACTGGAGAGGTTGTGGACGGGATGTTCCATCAATCAAACGCGCTTTCTCACCCATGAGATAAAAGAAGAGGAAGAATGGAACGTAGGACATTTTGGCTAAGACATTTAGAAAACTTGTATGTTTGTCCCAAACAACGAGGGGAAAGGCCGAGCGATTAGCTATGTAATTAAGGCTGCCTTCTAACCTTTTAATTATTATTAATGTGGAAAGTTGTGAGACTGAGAAAACATGTATTTTATTGCAACAGGAAATAAGTTTTAGGTATTTGCTGATATCATTTCAACATGAAAATATTTAAATTCATTTGGCAAACAATATAATATTATACTTATATTAAAGGGGTTTATTCGAAATAACATACTTTATTAAAGTTAGAACCTTCGGGGCAGGGATTTGTTTCTTTCCTGTGCTGTCTAATTGTTTGAAAACACATACTGTAGGGCAGACCCCATACTGGATAGCAGAACACAAGCATTTGATACATTTAATAAGGGGACGGTGTTTGCAGGGCTATAAATGTGGGCCAGCTCACGAGGAAGCGATCACCAGTATTCAAGTACTGTGGAGCTTTCCTTCACTCTGGATTTTACCACTGAACACTATATTTTAAAAAATAATCATTTCAGAAGAAAAGCTGGAAAACAGAACTGCCCGCAGAACAGGAAATGCTTTTCATGGCAGTCTAAGGTTCAGAACAAGCACCTTTGATTTGCGGAGATGAACACTTTCCCAACGACGGGCTCCACCCACAGCAGACATCCGGAGCAGGTGCACACGCGTGTCTTGTCATCACCCGGGCAGCTTCTGTGACCACGGGCACTAACGTCTCAGCGCCCTGCCACTGGCAGGGGAGAGGCAGGAGGAGAAGCTCCCACACCCGGAATCACAAGGCTCCCTGAAGGCAGCGAGAAAGAGATGCAGAGCGTGGTTCTGGACAGTGCCATCTACTTTGTCCTGGGCCACAGCGGAGGGAGGCTCTGAAATGAGTCTCTTCCATAGTGGTCACTCCAGCCACCACGGCTTTGCTGGCAACTGACATTCAAAGCCATGTGTTGGCGCAGTAGCAGCAGATGAAAACGCAGTGGGGCACGGCTGGGACCCACCGCGCCTGGCTGGGACCCGCTTTAAAGTCTGTGTGCATTGTGGAGAACGTTCTCATTTCTGTCCTTGTTGAGAGAAAGGAGAAAGGAAAACTGCAGGTGGGACTTGCTAGGAGACTTTTTTTCCCTTTCCTGCTCACTGAAGGCATACAGGAAACTCTGAAAAGTATCTGAGACATGAAATACTGCCAACACAAGACAGAAAACACTGCCTTTTTGGAAAAGGTTGTCTCAGGATTATACAAGGAGATAACTCATATGAGTGCGTGTGTACACATTTGGACAAGCAGGTGTACAGGGCAAGACAGAAAACATTATTTCAAGCTGTCTTTATGGGCTGTTAGTAGCTACAGAGCCTAATTAAAATTTCATATTATAAGTTATCCAAAAGAAAAGTGATTAGCTATTGAAGACTCAGTTAAAATAGTCTGGGAGATAGAACCAAAAGACATTCTTATCAGTTTGAGTTGCCCATATATGGTGAAATGTATCAATTCTATGTGGATCAAACTTACTTATTCATTTTAGAAAGTCTCCTGGGTTGAATGCATGAGTCATGCAGGCAAGGTGTATTTTTAATTTCCCCCCTTCTGATATCAGTGCCAAATCCTTCCCCTCCATGGTCCTTTAGCACTATTCAGAGGCAGACAATGCTGCCACTGTTTTCAGAACATGGACATGGTCAAGAGTGGAATAATATAATGATACCATTTGAATCAGGGCAGTGAAGGTTGTGTCAGCATTTCCATTATAAAAACCTCTTTTCAAGGATTAATATCTCAGTTGTAAAAATTCACACCCAGGCAAGATTTGGTAGCAGAAATGCTTTTATTCTGTAAAACTGAAAATTATGCTTGTCTTAAAAGTCATATTTTAGTGTGCACCAATTTTCCATACACAGATATGTGATAACAGAACTTAGAGAAAGACGAATTATGAGTCTGTGTGTATGGATGAGGCCACTGACATTGAGTTTACCTTAATGGCATTATTTTACTAAAACAAGGGCAAAAATACCACGTACCAAGTTGAAATTTCAGGCCTAAGAAGACAGATTTTGTTGTTATCACCAAAACACAACAAGTTGAAGATAAACTTCCAATGGTTTCTATTAATAATGTCCTCCAGCACTATCTAGCTCCTATCTATCCTTCTAGAAGAGTGGTTTCCAACTGGGGGTGATTTTATCACCCAAGCTACATGTGGCAGTATCTGGAGACATCTGTGATTGTCACAGCTGGGGCTGTCTGGGTGCTTTTAGTGGGCAGAGCTCAGGGACACTGTTGAACAGAACAGCTAGAATTATTTGGTCTAAAATGTCAGTACCACATTGCCGAGCCATTCTCATCAGCATGTGGGCACATCAGACACTGCCTGCAGACTCGCAGTCTAGCAGCGAGATGGGCCACATTCACAAACAGCCTTATCTCCAACGTCTTGAGATTGTCTTGTCTTCTTTTTATGTTTAGAGGAGAGGAGACACCTCGAAATCTCAAATTATCCTGGAATATTTCCTTTATTATCATCCTTCCTTGCTAAGGGATAGCTCACTCTAAAGCACATAGATAATCAGAAAAAGGAATGAAAAAGAAGAGGAGAAATGAGTCATTCTTAACTATTAACCAATGGTTATTTTTTATGTTTTCTTTAGAGAGGAAAAGTCTATGGGTCTGAGATATGTAGTTGTCGGAAAAAAAATAAAAGTTCCTCATCTGTAGTAGGTAAGCACTTGGCATCTAAAAACCTTTCTGTATTTATTTTGTTGATTTTTGTTTACCTATGACAAATAGAGAGAGCTAACTCCCCTACTTTATATGTCAGTTGATCAACCAAACAGTCTCCCCGTATGGTGTCAAGAAAGACATCAGGTGGCTCCAAGTGCCTGGATGACATGCTCTGGGAAGAGCACTGGGGATCCACAGAGTCCCAGAACTGTTAGCCATTCACCAACATCTTCTCGAGGTGTCAGCCATTTGCTCAAACCACTAATCAAGAAAATTTTGGTGACTTAATTACAACTCATTTTCTTTCTTATTTCTACCATTGAAGGGAGGGCCTACTTAGTAAAGAAAAAGTAAAAATGCAAGAAGCTGGAGTGTGGCCAAGGGCTTTTCAGTTAACACTAAACAGAACAGAGTTCTATTCTAGAATAGAGATCATTGCAGAATCCAGAATGCACAGCTTAGAGATGGCTGGTACTACTCCCGAAGTATTGAGAGGGCACCTGACTTGTCAGGTAAACAGCTGTCACCAGGAGTAGTAAATGAAGCTACATATCAGAGGAAAAAGAACTCAAGGATCCACTTAGAAAAATATTCAACTGGACCAAGTGATAAAAATGTTACTTTTGTTAACCAAAATACAGTCTGATAGCAGGATGCTGACTAGCAGATTGACAAAGAAACAGTATTTTTCAAGAAAAAATGTACACGAATTCACCCTTCTGGAAATGGAAACACGTGAAAATGAATTTTAATTTACTTTTTCAACAAATTTTAGGCACCATACAGTCTAACCTTCTCTTTTCTATCTGCTACTACAATACATGCACACAAACACAAGTATGGATGGATGGATGCATGCAGGTACATTACAGGGGGATTCTGACTGTGAGAAATTGGATTCATAAATATATATTCATACATACTGTGTGTATGCATACCTAATCTCTCAAATCCAAAATCTCCCCACAATTGTTCCAACATCCTCCAGAATTTCAGATGGCTGAACAATGAACAGTAAAGTATCTTGGGAATCCTTAACCTCCGTGTGAGTGCAGAGACTGCCTCAGGGGTCAGTTTTGTATTTTGGAGTCATGGCTGGTAAGGATCAAACTTGTCGGGAGTGGTGGTGATAATGCTGGTGTATGTGTCTTTAAAACACCCTAACTTTTTTCATCTCCTGATTTTGCTGAATAAAGTTGCTGAAAACCGTCTTTATAATTCACACAGGCGTGCTGCAACATCATAGAAGATTGCGCTCTAACCTACCTGTGAGAGGTTGCCTGTATCTATTCTTACTTATAACTCAGCAGCTACACTCTCTCCCTTTACTTCCATAAATCAGAAAACTCCTCCTGGCCCTGAAAACATGATTAGCTACCATATGGAGTGCCCAACTCTACCACTGATGTAGACGTTAGCTCTTCAGATGGCTGAGCGCTAACGTATTTGCCCAATTTGCATTTTAATAGTCTGCAGCTGCAGTGGACTCCTTTCACTTTATGATGGGGATGCCCCATCTTTGCTCAAGACAGGCAATCCTGGCATACTGCCCAGAGCAAGGAAGCTGTAGTGGATCTGGACAAAACGCAAGAGCACAGGCTCTTATTTCCAACAGAGTTCAACAGGTAGGGGCTCCACCCTAGACTCAGCAGCCAGCTTAGAAGTGCTTGGCGTGGAACTCTTTAGGCTGCATAGTTTTGATATTCCATCCTAGACATCTTACGCTTGTGACCAATCACTTTGCTCCCTACAGGACCACGTGGATGTGAACAGACCCCTTCGTTATGTCCATCTTGGAGGTGAGGGGCATCAACTCTCATGTGCCGCTGACAGAGAGGGCAAAAATACTAAAAACCATTTCTGAAAGGGCACCTTATGAGTTCATGAGTTTTTCAGCACACTTATAATCTAAGAAACTAAACAAATGAACTCAGTCCCAGAATGCACAGTTGTCCCACATGCGAATAGATTTCCACCTCTATCAAGAGTTCCCTGTGCTTTCCAGAGGGAAAGAGCACCAGCACTTGCCATTCTAATCTGTCATCAAGATGCTCCAAGGCTCTTGTCTCAGACAATACTGACTCCATTACCAAGTTATAAAGTAAAAAAGGAAGTAGGTCTTAGAGATGGTACAGAGGAAAACATTCACATGACATTCATTGTAGTGAATGTAATTGGGTTTTGCTGTTTTCACACTTCAAAAAATCACCTGACAGTCCATATGCTGCGTTCAGTTCCAGTCATCACAAAGGGGAGCACAGGATTACCTGGGTGGCAGCTTCCAAAGCCCATGAACAATAAATAAGGCTGGGGACATATGGAGGCAGCAGCCTCCGTGGTGTGTTACATTGGATCTGGGCTGAGGGTTGCTGTCTGCTCTAGTATCTTTATCTCCTTACACCTTGGAAATTGCTGTTTGGCTCTGGCCAATAGTTAGCTGACTTTAGGATCACAGTAGGGACTAACTTGGAAAGTGCCCCTAAACTTATTTTTATCAGGATGCCTCTTATGGTTAAATATATTTGCTTCCTGTTTGTGAGCTGGAGAATTGCCAAGTAGAATACACACATCCCTCAGCCTCGAAAGGATGGATGCTTCTACCTTTTTTGCATTACCAAAGATATAATAAAGTGTATTTGTGTTATTCACTATATTTTCAGCAAGACTGAGCCCTAGTCCATTTGCAGACTTCTTGGTTTTCTTTATTAATAAAAATCATAAATATGGCTGCAACCATTCCGACAGTCTAGAAGTTGCCACCCTTGTTAGGAATTGCATTTCTGTGATTATGATCAAAACATACTAAGGTAGTTGTCTATAATTATCATCCTGGAACACTCATGGGCCATTCTAAGATAAAGTACTACCACATCCACGATAAGCTTGTGTTATGTTTATGACCATCAACGTCACACCATGTTAGAGGAAAGTGCATACATTTATGAAGATCAATGTCACCCTATGTAAGAGTATGGAATGTATTGCACTTATGAAGATCTATGTCACACTGCCTAAGAGTAAAGTTACAGAGTTGAGAGTCAAGAGTCTTATATCCAATTAGCCTACAACTCCAAGTATCTCAGTACACAGAATAAAACGTATAAAACAGACAAAAAAGGAGCTATAATGTAAAATCTTAAAAGAATAATAAAACCTAGAGAAAAGTGCTTAGACGTTACCCCTCATTTCTTGCAAAGTAAGCTCATATTTAAGTTCAGATGGACCGGGTTAACAATCACTATTTTTAATGTTAAAATGCCCTAGGGAAGTTATAAACGCACCAAATATGCTGTTAACCTTACTTTATATTGTGTGCAGCTGTATGGCTTTGTACCAGGGACCAAACTTTCTAACTGGGCCAGCAAAGTGAAAGAGGCTTTTTTCCAAAAACCTTTCAATAACAATGCTTTGCTTGTCACTAGATTTCCATTTCATTTTTTTCTACTACTTCACACTAGTATTTGGTTTAGATTTTACTTATTTCCAATTACTTTCTTTGGTTGTTATTTTCACTGAGAAATGCATACTATATATTACTGAATAGGGATAAAAACAGGGAGAGAAATGTAATGGAGAGAGAAGAGCAAATTCAAATGTTTATTTCTGACACCGAGAGTCAAAGCTTTTTTAACTCCCAAGACCATTCTCTTTGGCAAGGTTAAAGAGACTTTTTAACATTTCTATAGACCTTCCTGGGATCATTAATATTGAGCACCATTTGCTGATCTTATGAGAAAGCAATAAAAATGACAATTTTTGTGTTTCCTTACTGTCTACATAAGAAGTTACAATCTATTCAACTTTAAAAAATGAATTTTAATGGTTTAAGATCATCTACAAGTGTTGGCAGGGTACATTAAAGGAGAAATGACCATGTCTCACTGCTTTTTTCCGGGGGGCGGGCACTTAACTGAGATGACATAGAAGCGCACTGGTCAGATTCTCAGGTCTGAGGTGACGCAGTCTGCCCTACAGGTCTGTGCTTTGTGAACTTTGCACTCAGACCTGCACAGAGATTGTGGTTCCAGCCAGCCCTGGCAGTAACTGATTGACTAACAAACTATCTTGTAGCTCTTGCTGACATCCAGACGCAGCACTTACCTAGAAGTCTGACCCATAGATGCTGATACCTCACTGGAAGAGGATTCCAGGGTGGAACCCTGGTGCTGCCTCGGCACTGCTCACAGAAATGGTGTCTGCAAATACTGCTGCTCAGACAATGGCCCTCGACAAACTATTTATTAAAATGTCTTTCATGCCAGAGAACATAAAAATAAAAACCTTCCACCAGGTAGAAAGACAAATGGAGCTAGGCTGTAGTTTGTTGGATGAAAAAAAATTAATACAAAAAATTCATTCAATTTGGCATAAAACTGCAACATTTCAGCTGTAATGGCCACCAAACGTGCAATGAAATGAATCCAATTACTTTCACAAGTTTATGCCTCATGATGATGCTGCACTTCAAACCTTTGTCTTCGTTTTTGGTTTTTTGAGCAAAGGAGAAAGAATCCTAAAGCCCTTGTTTCTGGATGGTCTGTCAAAAGACCAGTAAGGTAACCTCAGAGGAAGTGCTGAGGAGCCTCTGGAAGCACAGCCTGGACCAGGAGTGGAGACTGGGGTCTGCCCTTCCACTGAGTGAATGACTGAATGGTCCCCACATCTCTTAAAATTCCCTACTGTGAAATCTGGGGACTTACAGGTGATTTCTGTAGCCCATATAATAGTCACACTTGATCTCCGAATCAGAACCCAATTGTATCTGCAGAACAAACATCAGAATGTATCATTCAGTGCCTTCAAACATATTCAGTCCTTATTTTAAGAAAATAATACATAGGTAAAAATTTTAAGAAATTAGAAAATCTTACTTTAATATGATTGGAGTAGACCGGGTGTGGTTGCTCACTCCTACAATCCCAGCACTTTGGGAGGCCGAGGCGGGTGGATCACGAGGTCAGGAGATCAAGACCATCCTGGCTAACACAGTGAAACCCCATCTCTACTAAAAATACAAAAAAATTAGCCGGCGCGGTGGCGGGCGCCTGTAGTCCCAGCTACTGGGGAGGCTGTGCAGGAGAATGGCGTGAACCTGGGAGGCAGAGCTTGCAGTGAGCCGAGATCGCGCCACTCACTGCACTCCAGCCTGGGCAACAGAGCGAGACTCCGTCTCAAAATATAGATATATATATATATGATCGGAGTAGAAGCCTATTATACAGATTGACCTATAGATTGTCCTGAAGACAGTCCTGATCTCCACTGGCCTTCTAGACTTCATATTGTAGTGAATAAGATAAACTGAAAATAACAGTAAAACAAAACAAAACAAAACCCTAAAATAACAATGTTTAAAAGAGGAATACAAGAATTAAAAATTAACCATTTATCTCAGACTTTAATTATATGTAACTTAAACTGTTAATACATATAAATGCGATATGTAATAACAATCTTATAATGAAGTTATATGATTTTGTTTCTGAAGTTAAAAAATAAGTTGATTTATACAATAGATTGCTACTTAGCAATAAAAAAGGAATCAACTACTGATAGACACAACATGGATAAATCTCAAATGCACATGTGAAGTGAAAGAAGACAGACTCCAAAAGTTACCTACAGGATTATTCCATTTATATGGTATTCTGGAAAAGGAAAAACAGTAGGGCAGAAAACATTAGAGATTACAAGGCTCGGGAGAGAGAGGAGGAAGCCGACTCTGAAGATGCTCAGGGGAATTTTGTGCAAGATGGATTGTTCTGTATCTCGATTATGGTGGTAGTTGCAGGCCTATATGCAGTTTTTAAATCATAGAACTACATACTAATAACAGTACATTTAACTGTATATAAGTTACACCTCAATACACCCGCCTAAACGGCTGATATTTTTCACCAATATATGTCTGGTGCCCCCAAAAAAGGACGAGAAGAGTCTTCTCACATTGTCAACTGTGAAGAAGAGAAGGGCTGGCCCACAGGTTTGGGTTGTAGGAATTTGATGGGGAAGGCAAAATCCAAGGGTACTTTCAGAAGATTAAACAAGCTAAGAAGTTCTCCAAGTTGTGGAGTTACATGGCAGACACACACTGATGGGAAGGAGAGAGGAACCTAGGCAGGTCTGTGTTTGTGATGCCTGCTCAGAAGGGCTGGTGCCTTCCCCGGACTTGCTCTACTAACTGCGCCAGTCAGCGGCACTCTCACTCACATGCCCTTGGCCTAGACCCCATCATTAGGGCAATGAAATATCACTCTTCTCCATTCAAGAACAGAGTTGCCGAAACAAGATCTGTCTGTCTTTACTCTGCCTTCCGGTCAGTGCACTGTTAAACTACTAAGTCAGATGTCTGCTTCTGAGCCAGATCATTGGAGGGGAGCTTTACAAATCACCTGGAGGGTGACACGCACACAAGGAGAAAGCACCCTCAGTGAATGGAGGGCCAGGAAGCCAACTGACATCTCTGAAGTTCTGGACTCAGTCCTGCGTTGAGTGAGTGTTCATTCTGGGAGGATACATGTGTATAAAATAGGAAGAGGTGATGAAACATATTTAAATGAAACAAAATAATGTTTTGCAGAATGAACAAACAGGACTGAGAATCACAGGGTCTACAGAACCAGGAGGGGCCACTCCAGTGTGGTGCATCTGGGGATGGTGAAGGGGTTTCATTTTACCACACAGCCTGGGTTAGGCATCTTGGAAACTACATTTTCGGGGTAAATCAGGAGAGCCTGTTTCAGTGAGAATACCAGCCTACACGGTTGGACTGCTAGCACTAATCAGGCTGACTAGATTCCTCTAATTTTGGGGCATGAAGCAGAAATGTCAGTGGCTAAAGGGTATCACTGCTCTTTCTCCTCCCAGCCCCCCACAAAAGGTGAAAAGGCAGGAGGTATCCCATAGGTCACAGGGAAATGGGCTAATTGGCTAGAGTGATCTAGCCTCCTACCAGCCTCCTGAGCTGGTGTCGTGGCGTCTTCTGTGGAGAAGCCAACATAAGATAGTTGGAAGAGATGCACTTTAGTCCCCAGTCACAGGTGAGTCTAGGGTTTTAGAAACACATTTTGTTTTTTCTGACCTCACCTCTGAAAAAGTGAGAGAGAGCAACGTCCACATAAAATAAAATACATTGTATCTGTTGCACTGAAAATTAGGATTGTTAAAATCCAAACTGAAAACAGGTATTATTGAATATATTTAGGAAAAAAGAACAGTGGAATTACCCAAACTTTTAGATAATAAAAAGACTTCACAGAGAACATTCACTTCAACCACTTTCCCAAGCATCTAAGTTTCTTTATTATTATTATTATTATTATTATTATTATTATTATTATTATTATACTTTAAGTTCTACGGTACATGTGCATAACATGCAGGTTTGTTACATATGTATATCTGTGCCATGTTGGTGTGCTGCACCCATCAACTCGTCAGCACCCATCAATTCATCATTTATATCAGGTATAACTCCCCAGTGCAATCCCTCCCCCCTCCCCCCTCCCATGACAGGCCCCGGTGTGTGATGTTCCCCGCATCTAAGTTTCATTACACTTTAGATCTTTGAGTGCTTCGCTGGGATTTATGGACAATAATAACCGGAACGGGAAGGGGGCTGGCGATGAGGAAAGAACAGATCCTTGCCCCGCACTGGGACTTCGCACTCTCCACAAACCAGACAATAAAACGACGTGGTCTGCGACTTCGGCCGTTCACGTATTTTGGGGCACTGGGTGATGCGTCAGCATTGAAATGGAAATAACATTATTTTGCTTAATGTTTTAAAATAATGGTTCCAGCCAGGCGTGGTGGCTCAAGCCTGTAATCCCAGCACTTTGGGAGGCCGAGACGGGCGGTTCACGAGGTCAGGAGATCGAGACCATCCTGGCTAACACGGTGAAACCCCGTCTCTACTAAAAAAATACAAAAAACTAGCCGGGAGAGGTGCTTATAATCCCAGCACTTTGGGAGGCTGAGGCAGGTGGATCACCTGAGGATGGGAGTTCAAGACCACCCTGACCAACATGGAAAAACCCCATCTCTACTAAAAATACAAAATTAGCCAGGTGTGGTGGCGCATGCCTGTAGTCCCAGCTACTCGGGAGGCTGAGGCAGGAGAATGGTGTAAACCCAGGAGGAGGAGCTTGCAGTGAGCGGAGATCTGGCCACTGCACTCCAGCCTAGGTGACAGAGCAAGACTCCGTCTCAAAAATAATAATAATAATAATAATAATGGTTCCGCGTTTACATAAACACACCTTGAACAAGAGGTATCAGGAAAAGACTAAAGATCCTGCTGGCACAGCTTCGAATCCAGCGGGCATCACTGAATGGATGAGCGACACACACCACTGCTCCACTCAATGCTAGGTGCAGCTTATCGAGCTAAGAGAATCTGCTGAACATACCACTGTGTCTCAGAAACAGCTCTCTGTGTTACCTAGAACAAGGTTAACACACATTGAAACTGTCCATAAGAGGATTCTGTGATTAATGTATTTCCACAACCTGCTGGAGCTTGCACTGATTGGTCTTTGCCAAAGAACCCTTCCCAGCTGCATTCAGCAATGCCCTGGAATGACAACTCTGTCAAATTAACTTGAAAACACCTAACGTTTTATTCATATAGTTCCCTGGGTAAAAAAATTCCATGCTTCTTCTTATGTTTTACTGGTGATCTATATTCTTCTTTAGAATAAAATCATGGGGATAACATAAGATTTATTGGTGGAGAGCTACAGTTTTTATGCATGTAATGTCTCTAACACTGTTATAAGTAAGTCTTTCAAGCAACATTATCTCTTCCAAATATAAAACATACAACTTATACAAAACACTGAGAAAACATCCCAAAAATTAGGTAAGTTAAATACTAAAGGTATAGATAATTCATTATGAGTAATAACTGTTTAAGGCTAAACTAATCACATTATCCTACTTTTTAACATGTAAAATGTTTGCATTTTTATCCCGCAGAAAAGGAAGAAATTTTTTTAGCAACTCTGATTTTGAACATTAAATTCAGAAGTTTCGGACTGTTATCTGTTGCATCAGTGGTTTTTACTACCTATATGGCTGTAAGAGGTAGGGGAATCTTAATGAACTGGCCTATCAATTAGCTCTTAGGAGGAGCTAAAATCACCCATAACCATTAGTTTCTTCTACATGTTTAGGAAAATCCACCATAGGAAAAATTCTAGCAAGTGAAAAAGAAAATGTTTTTAGGATTTCACTTCAGAGGGTATATTTTTCCTTATTTAAGTACATATTTGTGTTTAAGAAGGGTGGGAGTGGAAACGGCACCCACAAACGTTTGGCTGTAAAATTCTAAGGTATTATGTAATGTGTCCACATATTAATTCTTTATATAGCACTTATAAACACAGAAAAATATTGCGTGTGTGCGTGCACGTGTGTGTGTTCCAACATAAATGGGGAAGTGGGTAAGAAGCCTCCCAGTAATTTTATTCAATATCTCTCATTTTACATGAAGTACCTGGTTAGCTTTTTGCAAATAAAATAGTAGTAATTTAAAAATTCTGACACCTCCCACAAGCTTCTTTTAAGTCTTATAAGTGAAATTCTTCTTTAAAGATTTAGACAGGTTTACAAGGTTGCCTGAGATCACACAGGAACATCATAATATATGTCTAAACAGTATAGTAGTTTGATAATCTATAAATGACTTTATCTTTATCATTATTGCAAAGCCAATGAAAGCCAAACATCTCACACACGTACATTTCTTCACATTTCTGCATTTTAGCAAATCACAAATTACCAAACTAAAGTCTTCACATGTTTATCTCAAAATAAAAATATAAGTTTGATAATATATATTTTCTAATGTGTCATTTAAAAAAAGCATTAATCAATTTCAAACAAATTAGCCAAAAAACCAGCAAAAAAGTGTGGCCATTTTCAACTGATACAACTAATTTCTCTAAGAGGGGTGGGTCATAACGTTTTATTTATATAAGTTTTGTCACTTTTTGCAAAAATAAATTAACTTTCTAGTTTATCATCAGTTCAAAAAACAACCAAGATAAAACACTACAAATGTCAAGAATTATTTCTCTAAACTTTTCTCATTATTTATTAGTATTTTTACATCAAAATGATACTTAATATTTTACAGCAGAGATTTGGGAAGCTATTGTTAACTCCTGTGTTAGAAAAAAAGATAATTTCAATATTACATATTTTTACATAATGCAGTTCCTAACAGCATTTTTCAAAACAGAAGTGTAAACTTAAAGAACCATGACAAAGGAAAAATGATGAATTAATAAAACAGCACTCCATTCTTATCTTCAAACATTAAAATTATTGAGCTATTTATTTTCACTATAAATAAGAAATGTTAACTAGACATCTAAATGATCAGACTACTAGTCAAAACGATGAAGCAAGGGCCACTCTACGGCGACATGAATTTTTTTTTCTGTAGTGGATGCTAGAGTATAACCGAGGAGGAAAGCGAACCCATGATGCCCATTTCTGGTCTTCGTTCATTTAGCAGTGTTGACTAAATGTGGCAAAGGCAGATTTGCTGGTGATGAACTCAGGATAAAATGGGAAAAATGTGAACCTTGACCTTTTTAACACCACTTAAAAATCAGAACCAGACCTGTCCGTGCACCACCCCAATGCCTATAGCCTAACAAATTGGAAACCCGATCTCCCTCCTCTGAGTAGAAAGTAGGCTTGTCAGAGCCTAAGCTGAGCAGCAAACACCCGACAAGGCTCAGCTGAGCAGCAAACTCCCAAAAGCAGAGAAAGACCCCAAGTATAAAGTCAAACTTCATATAATATCTTGAGTTTACAGCAGTGTGAGATGTTAAAAATAGTTTTGAACATTGTTTCCTTTGCCTTGTTTTCATATTTCATTTGCAAAACGTACAAAAGATAGAGTTTTTGACCGAACAAGAAAGGATGTTTACATTTTTATTGCCGGAGCGTAGAAACGCCATCATCTATGCTCCCCAACTCCATGATCCCAACTCTCTCTTCAGGGATTATCATTTTAAATTGACCAAAATCTCCTAACTTCATCAGTCAGCACTTACCACAGACATAAACTGCTTTCTGTGAGAAATATTCCTCAATTAAGGTTTCTTGAGAACTTTATCCTCTTCGTTTTGTCCTTAATTATAGAACCTTTTATTTCCTATTTCCCTTTCATTTGTCCAACCTAGCAGATTTGTAATAGCAGAAAAATTACTACTAGGAATATTACAACTACTTGGTGTTAAGTCTAGTACAGAATTGAGTTTGTGTATTTCAAGGAAGAACAAAGATTGCTGAAAATATCTGTTGTCTTCTCTATTTTATTTTAAACTGGAAAACCTGGTACTAGGCAAAAATGAGGTGAAATTTTACAACAAATTAAGCTAGAGTGATAAAATCCATGAAGGAAGAAGAGAAGCAGATTAAATGACATTTAAAAATATCCAAGCCTTCATTTGATTAACTTTAATCTAATTATAAAAAGTTGCTGCTCAGTTCCCTACCAAACAAGGAGACCTCAGAAGGCTTAGGTTAAAAAATAAAAAAAGAAGAACGAAAGGAAAAAAGAGGTTAGAGAAGCAAAAATAATGCTGAATTAAAGCACTTGGAGGCCAATGGCTTTGAACCTGGGCTCCACCAGTCATTCCGCCCAGCGAGGCAGTCTGCAGAGGCTTGGGCTCCTGTTAACAGAGCCCTCATTGTTTCCAAAGGCAGTTAGAAAAATGCTGCTTTATATCTCCTCACACCACAGGCTCCGCGCACAGCCCCAAGAAAAGGCGGCTGAGGGTGTACAATCCACAGGAAGAAAAAAAAATGCATGGCTATATATACAGCCCCCAGCCCCACACCCTACCAACACAGAAAAACACTACCCCAAACTCAATTCCTGGCTGGCAAACTGTGGTAAAGGATGTTATGGTGGTGCATAATTTATAACTGGAAATTTCTGATTCATGTGGGATTTGGGGCATTTCTTTGCCCTTTACCCACCGCCTCTCCGTTTCCACCTCAAGCACAGGGAGGTGGAAGCTGTCAGGCAGCGGGGCCGATGCCATCAGGCGGCAAGGAGATAAACACTGCATTTTTGAGAGCGCAGTTATTCCACACCTGTTTAAAATGTTTATATAGTAATTAAAGATTAATGCTTATTCCAGACCAGATAAATATTAGACAGTGCATGTGTGTATATACATATATGAATCTGCAATGCTGCAGAGAACAAAGATTTTATTGTATTGAGCTTACTTAGCAAAGGGTATACATTTTAAAAAGGCCTGAGCTTCACAAAGTTTACATTACAGAGGGGAAAAAAGGCTTAAAAATGTTAAGTGGTTGGAGCTACTGAGTGCCATACAGAGAGCAGGTAGTTAGTAGTGAGTATGAGCTAATTCTGCTGCTAATCGTTTGGTTTTCTATGTATTAAAGGGCAGGTCTCAGTTTACTCCTGACCGGCAGCCAGCTCAATGGGCCACTCTGAATTGTTCCCTGAAGTTCAACAATTAAAACCTGCTGAAACCAAGAAAAAGAAAATATTTAAGCTTTTACAAATGTAGTAGTTACAATATAAAAGTTTTAGTTTTAAATTTCAAAAAGGTAACACATGAACTGTGTTTGGTGAAGAGCTCTGGGCCGCACTACAGCATCAACATCCCAGAAAACAGCAGAAAGCCCGCGAGGTGAGCAGATGCTGCTGAATCTTTGGGAGCACACTTGCCACACCGCGCCCCCAGGGCACCCCTAAATCCCTATGGTCAGCACGTGCAGCACGGACAGTATGCTTGCTCAAGTCCTGCTGAGGAAGGAAAATCATCTAACACACACCATGCTCATTGGATGATAATAACAATATATTCCTTGGTTTATAATTGATTGTTTTGTTAACTTTTAAATTAACAACAATTTTTAAAAAGTTAAAACAATCAGTGTTGTATTTCAGTTTAAGTAAAAATTATGCTCCTGACAAATTACATGGATATATTTAGCTACATTCCCAATTCACTGACAATAATTTACAGAGACTCATTGTATTTCACTTTGATGATATTAATTCTGGTGAAATCTTTAATAAATGCAAAAGTTACTTTGAACTCAAAAAAGTTGTAAATTGTGACCATTTTGAAAGTTAAATTGTTTACATATTGCATTTTCTTACATGACATGCTAATAGGGCCAACTAAGGATTACTTTTAAAAGTAGTTAAATAAGTCTCTTTAAACATTTTCTAAAAGGAATTATTTTCCTTTGTGAAATATTAGCCAAAACATATTTTACTTCTATAGTACAGGGCAATACAAGCAGTTAGTTGTGCGTTTAAAAAGGTATTGATCAGTAAGATGGTGTCAGTCTGACAGATGTGATAGAGTGTGCAGACAAATACAGACTAGAGAAATTTGTACAAATCGAGAATCCATTTATCTGGATTTTACAATATTGTAGACACAGACTACCAGAATATTTTCAGCCTAACACTCACCAGCTTACTGACATCTAACCAGCCAAAAGCCAGACCCCTGGACATTCCCTAAGCATTGAAGGAGAAGTTCCTATCACAGAGATCTCTAGAAACAAGTGGATACATATCTTAGAGGACAGGGAGATAAGAGAAAAGTTCCCTCTATTAATTAGGTAATTGTGAATTATTCATAAGCATGACTAAGATGTTTAAACAAGTCAGTAAATCCAAAGAAAAGTCTGAGAAAAAAATCAGAATAAAAGTTAAACTTGTCTGAGAGGTAAAATGATAAAGAAAACACACATTCAAGAATATTAGTAATAGAAAGCAGGATTTCTGGAGGTACAAGAAACAGCCTCCTGTGTTATCTGTAGGTGTCCCTCATGTCTGTGGATGGTGCTTCCCACAAAAGATGGTCCTAGGAAGGGAGGCTCCTGAATGCTGACTTTCCTTCTCAACAGCTGTTCTTCTTTTTTTTTGTTTTTCCGGAGTCTCGCTCTGTCGCCCAGGCTGGACTACAGTGGCATGATCTCGGCTCACTGCAACCTCTGCTTCCCAGGTTCAAGCTATTCTCTTGCCTCAGCCTCCCAAGTAGCTGGGACCACAGGCTCCCACCAGCACGCCCGGCTAATTTTTGTATTTTTAGTAGAGATGGGGTTTCACCATATTGGCCAGGCTGGTCTCAAACTCCTGACTTTGTGATCCGCCTACCTTAGCCTCCCAAAGTGCTGGGATTACAGGCGTGAGCCACCGCGCCCGGCCCTCAACAGTTGTTCTGTCATCATGCCATCATGCTTCTTCACCAGTCTATTCTAAATGTCTAATCAGGTAACCTGGAACATATTTTCCTAGATTGATTAAGTAAATGTGGGGTAAATATACACATGGACGAACGCAGGAAGACCGCAGTGATCCTGGCTGAATGCATTTAGTTTCCTAGACCCTTCGTCACGAGACTGCCTTGCATTCAGGAGCAAAAACGGACGGAAGGACATTGAGAGTCATATTTTGCAGAGCACTGAGGTAGGCATGTCGATATTTCTTACTTTATTTAATAATTTTTAGTATTCTTTATGAATTTTACAGATGAAAAATTTTATCTCAAAGTTACCAAAGTGGCAGAGTTAGGACTCATTCCTAAATCTCTGAACTCAAAGTCTTCCCAGTATAATGTGCTGCAAAGGTTACACGTAAATACTTAGTGGCTCCAGAATGTGCTGAATATATTATATATGGTTGTGAATTCAGAGGCTCAATATCCAGATAAAGTAGCTCTATAACTTAGAATCTTATAAGGCAGTATTTGTATATTACTAGAAATCAGAAAATTATGAATATATTTAAAATATTCATTTTAATTAATAACTCATAATTTGTACCTGCTCTCCTTCTAAAAACGATTTAACATATTCTTACAATGTGAACATGTACAAGTGAAATAATATAAACTGCAAAAGAAACATTAAAATAGGCATATGAAACCATCCGTGGCAGTGGGGGAATGCCCCAGAGCTTTGCATGCGATGGTTAAAACTTACGAGCACCATCTTTTCAGTCTCTGGGAACAGGAGGCAACTGCAGCAAGAAAAGGCCCTACTGGGTGAGATAGCTCACACTGCTTGTATAAAAGAAAAATACCAGTTCTTTAGGGAATGCTTTTCTCTGGCACTAGGTACATAAGGTCTCATACATGGATACTGATGAACACAAGTGGGAAGGTTTTCAAAGTCATAGATTGTTCCTTTCTTTGTTCCTATTGTTTAAATGGCATTTCTAACTAAAAATCAAAGGCGTAAGTCACGGGCGGGACACGAGAGGAGGAGGTGATCCATCTGTGGCTCAAGTATGTTTCTCTATGGTGATCTAATTTGAGGCCGACTGAGGGTCCAGACAAAAAGAAGAGGGTGGCATGGGGTCATCCTTTCAACAGCAATTATTTCAGACTCACTTGTGGCAGGAGCTGAAGGGCTGTCAAGGTCTTGCTCCTGGTGAATGTCTGGTATTTAGGTATTTGGAACTGTTGATCTGCGTAAGAACCATAGCCTTTAGATATTTAGGCAGTTTCTGACAATGGTTAGAAATAATGAAAAACCTGAGACCATTTTACTTCTGCTTCTCAGCAAGGGAGGAAAGTAAGTAGCAAAAACACTTACAGGCAGAAAGAAACTTTTAATGTTAAAAAATAAAAAAGAAATCAGCGCAGAACCCAGTGTTTGAGACCTGAACATTTAGTGGATGATGTCCCCTTCACAGCATCCCCAATCCCCGGCTCTTCCTCTTAGATGTGCGACTGTTACAAAACCAGGGAGACTAATTTCTTGGCACATTTTCCCACACACTCTGGATAGGAGAGGGCAGCCAAACAGCCCTGCATGCCCTGGAGGGGTCCTTCTGCCGCAGGGTGGGTACGGCTGAGACAGCGACCACGACTGTCTGCCGTCCATTCTCCCCAAGTAGGCGGTGCCTGTTCTCTCACAGGCTGTGCCTGGGGCCTGCTTTCCTGGGCAGATAGGAAGACCATGCCAGGACAAGAGCCACACAGGGCTGGCATCTGCCAGCATGGTGTCTCTGGCAGTAGTGTTGAAGGCTTTAATTCAGTGGCTTTTTGATGTCATTTTTCCTCTTTCTGTCCCTCCTTGCTCCTCAGTGCTGGATGACACTTCACGATCAATACGGCAGGTTTGTACAGAGAAGTGCACTTGGTGGTGACAGCTATATGTCACTGGACCCTAAGAAACTAGGACATCCATTCTATGAGCTCTTCCAGAAGAGCTAAGGATGAGCACTTCATCCAGCTTGTACTTTCAGCAACGAAGATATGCCCAACCCTTAGAAGCATGATATATACCTGTGCCAATCAAGCCACAATCTCAATCTTCCTCCCCCACCCCAGCCCCATAAACACCTCTGCACACATAGACAAAGCACAGCTGCAAAACAGTCCAAGCCAAATCATTACAGTGGCTCTTTGCTTGTGATTTGGGATGCCTCAGATTGGCTGTGTGAGTACAGTCTCAGCACATTTTATCTTTTAAGGGAAGGAACTATTTAGTTCAGTGCCAGTTATCTTGAGATAAATATCATTAAATACACTCTTCCTTATACATACTCTTTTTAATAGAATAATTATTTTTGTTACACCCAAGACACACCTATGAAGTTTAAGGTGTCACTTAGAAATAATATCCAAAACAAATGCAAAACATACACTATTAAATTAAGCCATATTGAGAGAGTAAAGTTTTGTTTTTTCAGAAGGCAGAAATGATACTTTTGTTTTAACCAACTAATTAACTTATGTAAACAAAAGTAAACACAAACAGGCCCAGGAACTAATAAGGTCACCTGTTCCAAATGTCAGATAGATGTCTGGGTCTGCTGCAGACATTTACTATTTTGCATATGAAACAAATTGAGGTTTGGGTGCCTTCTGCTAATTAGAGAGAAATGCCTCTCGTTTCCAAACTGCATTCACCCTTCCATATCACTATCCCCCAGCGCGCGCGCGCGCGCGCACACGCACACACACACACACACACACACACACACACTTAAACCACGTCTAATTACTCTGAACATCCACAAAGAGAGTTAACAAGTACCAAGGGTTAAAAGGGGCTGGCCAGAAAGGGGAGGGGAGAACAAGCTGGGGGACCCTCCAGCTGGGACCTGTTTGTGACTTCTCGGCCTCACTGTTTGAGACTTTCTGGCATTTTTATTGCCTGTTGTCTCAGTGATAATGTGCAAGCATAGAGATATATTAAAAACCTAAGTGAATACATTCAAAGAAAGAAAAAGAGTAGGTCATTAGAGAAAACAGCAAAAAAACATTAATTTTGAAGTGACATGTACAGAGAATGTAATATTTCAATTTTTAAAATTGCCATTAGAATATTAGTTAAAGCCATTATTATTTTAATTTAGTTCTTTGGGGAGCACAATCAAATAAATAACAAATGATGTTCCCTGAAATGAAGAGTTGAAAGAAACCTTTGGTAAACTGGACTTTTTCTATCCTTCTTTGTTACAGAAATTACCTTTTTTCATGAAATTATAAAAGGGTTCATCTACTAATTTTATAATAGAAAAACGCAATGATCCTTGTTTTAAACATACTTGATACTGGTTCCATGCTAAATGCAATAAAATTGCTGTCCTAAGCTGCTGTTGCGAATAATAAGGAAAGCCAATTATGATGTATTCTTGCAAGGATTTTTTAAAAACAGTTACAAACGGCTCGATTATTTTCCTATTACTCACATAATAATACTTTCTACAAGAGCACAGTTCACATTAACAACATGACAAGTTACTTGCTTTCTTTTCTTTTTTCTTTTGTGAATGAGGACAAAGACACTGCTATCAAAGTCAGCCAGCCCCGATGTGCTGGCACTATCCTCTTTCTGTGAGACGCTATGAGCACCTACAGTCAACAGATTATTTATTAGGCAAGAGAAGAACTTAATTCTAACTGCTAGCTAGCAAAGCATCCTCCTTTCCCTGTGACTGGACGATGACCTTCTCAGATCCCCCCTTTCAGATTAATCTTTCCCTCATCCATGGTCCTCTCTATCCCAGTTGTCACCCTCTCTGTCTGCTGGCAGTAGACAACAATGCCCCTGGCACAGCCCGCAGCACAAACACTGGCCGGAATGCAGTGCTGAGCTTAGCTGGGGTGAGCACATCCACCGGGCTGGCTAGCAGGGCTTACTTGTTTTCACAAAGGGAACAGATAATATTTTAACTGTAATAATTCAGTCCATATTAACTAGAATAATTCAGTACTTATAATTTATATTCTTTTGCCTATGACTTGTATGATGTGTGATGTATGTGCCCAATATCCAAGAAACATGACATTTATACTTTATGGAAAGGTTGAAGAAGTGAACACATTTGTTAGTAACTAGACTCCTTTTAGCATTTTTTCCCCAATTGCTCTGTCAGAAGTGACTCTTTTTGCAGGGTTATGATAGTCCTATGGATAAAAGAGCCCACATTTGCTAGCTACTTGTGACAATGTCCAAAAGGGGTACAATATATCACTGAAACAGCCCACAAACTGGCTAGTCACATTATTTATTACGAGCCACACATGTGACAAATTATTTAACTCAGTTGATCCTAATAAGTCAAAGAGCAAGCAATTAGCTAACTCAGTCAGAGGGCTGTTTGTGGTAATTTACAGATGCGCCCAAGCTGTCCCAGTACTTCAAAGCCCCATTAAAGGGGAAACCTTTTAATGACTCACTTGAGATGACAAGTATTACACAGCACATATGGCAGTCAGGAATTTGGCAGCCTATTCTGTTACACTCTGCCCACCCCCAGCCCCCGACAGCTGTTTACAAGTTTTCAGTCTCTGCGCCTTGCTGTTGTAAGCAGCCACAGAACTGCAGGAGCAGGAGGCATGGTATTTTCTGGAGCAACAAGTGGCAGTAGATTCCTGTATCACACAGGTTTCTGGGAACCGCTGAAATCCCCACTCTTTTGTCGGCCTGCGTGAATTGTTTCACAGGAAAGATACAGACACTTAGACAGTGAGGGATGGCCCAGGGGGCATTCAGCAAGTCGCCTTCTCCAAGCCTGTCTCAGTTCTTTAAAGGCAACGTAAAGCTATTATAATAAAAACTTACCTTCCTACAGGGCTGCTGGTAGAATTAATGAACTAAATGTTAGCAAAATGCTTTGAAGATGAAAAGGGTTATCTATACCAGTCCTAAAGATTATTACTGTGCATTGCAACATTGCTGCCTGTCAGAGGGTGCTTTGCATTTGACCTCCTCCCACCACTTTTCCTTAAGAAAATTTTCACTTGGGCTGGATCCACATCCACATCCTTAATTCCATCGCCAACCATCCTGCCCCACCTTTGGAAGAAGAGAGCAATGCCACAACTAAACTGTGCAATAAGGGAATGGAATTTTGAGCAACAACTTCCCAGAAGGATGCCTATACTGGGGCCACTTTTTCCCTGGAAACAGGGCACACAGCAGGCTTAGACACTGAGAAACGAAATGCCAGCTGACATACTTGGTAATTTTATTATTGTCCACAATATTCAGGCAGCACTGAAGAAACTAGCACTAAGACTAAAGGACTGAAAAAGACAGGAAAATGAAGATTTTACTATGGAAAAAGCTGAGAGACCCAAATACCATATCAGTGCACTAAATTTTTAAGCAGTAAAGATCCTACCTCTTTATCTGTGATTTCAAGTACTTCAGTAACGCCAGCTTGGTGAAAGACAAGCTTAATCAAGAGGAGAAGCTGGTGACAGCAGGAAAACACAACACCCTACCCTGTTTGGATGGGGCCACAATTTACTAAGAAAAGACAAGTGCCAACCTCTACCGAAGTACCAGAAACTCACCAGAACTCATCAAATCCTCTTATACCACACACTTGCTTTATTCACATGAAACAATCAATCGATTGTGCTTTTGTATTCCCCAAGGGCCACAGCTGTATTAGGGCCGTGGTGTAATTATAGCTTGCAGGAGGCAGACGGACCAGTGGAAGGAAGGGTGACCACTGTCTCAAACAGGGCACTGGCCTCCAGAGATGACCTGCTTGGAGGTGCGCCACCCCACAAGAACTGCACAGCCACTTGGCCTCTGGTGCTAGGAGTCAGAGTCTGTTCTTGACTTTACTTCTAGTTTTCACTGTGGCTTGATGGAGTTTAAAGTTTGTTATTTTGATTATACAGAAAAGTTTAATGAAAGACATGTTAGGCTGGTAGAAAGAAATGTGAAAATCAACAGATAGTATAGAAAAAATGGTGGAGAGGTGAACATTTAAGTTGTGGTTTAAACTTTCAATTCTTCCTCCCTAACACTCCTTAGTAAAAAGAGAGTCGGTCCCCTCATACTCAAGTACTATCAAAATCCCATGTATTATGGGGCAGTTTCTCAATTATACTGTTTTGAAGAACTAAGTACTACATTGGAGTGGTGGAGAGAGAGGACATGTTAGTTTGAAGTAACATTAATTCATCCTATTTTCCACGCTTCAAGGGTCACACAAGAGAATCTCTTGAAAACAAGAGATAAACATTTAGCTGTCATTATTATGAGCATGCTCTTATGAGAGTATATGTCAGTAACCCTTTAAAAAAGCAATAGATTAGGAAGCTAGGGGACACATGACAATGTTTAACATATATGTGTATATATAAAATACATATATACTATACATCAGCGCACGTCCTCATATATGCACTGAAGACTCCTGACTTGGGATGGACTTCCCTATGGCAGCACTAGCAATGGGTTTGAAAGCCCTGTGTGAAAACGTGCTCTAGAAAACAGATGACCAAAAAGTGTCTCGTATTAATAAAGACACTGATGTTGAGGATGTGTTAAAGGATATTCAATAAAATTGTTTTTCAAAATGTGAGAAGAAAAAACCCCAATGTTTGGAAATATTTTTATGTTATTTTACAAATGTATGCATAGCTATTCAGTAAATTAAACATTTAAAGTCACTTGACCATTTTGTCCACATTCTTAAAAGTTTATTCAGTTGGCTTAGAATATTTTTTGTTTCTTTTCATTTGGAAAACATGGGACTGCCCCCTATTCGGGTTACCTATTCTTGGGTATATAAAATTCAAACTAAAAAGAATAATATCCAATAGAGTTCTAGTCGATATTCAAACAAGCCCTTTGAAGTTAATAAATTTAAATTAAGAGAACCTCAATTTTGATGTTTATAATATTTGAATATCTCTGATTTGAGATAGTCACATATTTGAATAACTCTGATTTTACCAAATACATTTTATATTGAAGTCTTTTTTTCTATTTACACACACACACACGTGCATAGACTGGAAAGATAGGTGTCAACACAATCTCTGAATGTTAGAATTAAAAAAAATTTCAAACGTATATAAGTGCCACAAGATACATTACGGAAAAATTGTAGCACACTCGCCCCCACACAAATAAAACCTACAAGCACTATATATCACTGTCTCAAAACATTTAAACATCAGAACTATATTGGTAGATTCAAAATGTTAAGAAATTGTCAGATTTTAATATTCTTATCACTATTCTTAAACTCACTATCTTGTATGTCAAGATGTTTTCAATGGGTTTTTATCCTTGTAATACTGCCAAATATTTTCACAATTTCTACTGTCAAATATTATGCCAAAGTAAAATTTACTCAAAATAATAATAGCACATTGATAATCACATGTTTAAAAATATATGAGCATAGCTGGGCGTGGTGGCTCACACCTGTAATCCCAGCACTTTCAGAGGCAGATCACCTGAGGTCACGAGTTCGAGACCAGCCTGACGAACATGGAGAAACCCCGTTTCTACTAAAAATACAAAATTAGCCGGGTGTGGTGGCACATGCCTGTAATACCAGCTACTCTGGGGCAGAAGAATCGCTTGAACCTGGAAGGCAGAGGTTGCGGTGAGCCGAGATCGCGCCATTGCACTCCAGCCTGGGCAACAAGAGAGAACTATATCTCAAAAAAAAAAAAAAAAAGAAAGAAAGAAAGAAAAGAAAAGAAAAAAAAAAAACATGGCCGGGCGCGGTGGCTCAAGCCTGTAATCCCAGCACTTTGGGAGGCCAAGACGGGTGGATCACGAGGTCAGGAGATCGAGACTATCCTGGTCTACACGGTGAAACCCCGTCTCTACTAAAAAATACAAAAAAAAAAAAAACTAGCCGGGCGAGGTGGCGGGCGCCTGTAGTCCCAGCTACTCGGGAGGCTGAGGCAGGAGAATGGCGTAAACCCGGGAGGCGGAGCTTGCAGTGAGCCGAGATCACGCCACTGCACTCCAGCCTGGGCGACAGAGCTAGACTCCGTCTCAAAAAACAAACAAACAAACAAACAAAAAAAAACGTGAGCATAAATAATGCAGTCTTCTACTATATATTCATTAAAAAAATTCTGTTATAAAAAATTGGCTGGGTGTGGTGGCGGGCACCTGTAATCCCAGCTACCAGGGAGACTGAGGCAGGAGAATCACTTGAACCCAGCAGGCAGAGGTTGCAGTGAGCTGAGATCGTACCATTGCACTCCAACCTGGGCAACAAGAGCGAAACTCCATCTCAAAAAAAAAAAAAACCAAAAAAAAAAAAAAAAAAAAAAATTCTGTTATACAGCAAACGACACTTTCTAACTGTGTTTTCTGCTATGCCCAGGAGCTGAAGGTGATGAGAAAAAAAGAGACGTTTGAAGTGAAACATAAAAGAGATAATCTATTGATTCTTTAACCTAAGAATGTAATCCTTATGATATAATAACTAGGCTTTGAACATAAATGTGGTGATCTGTTAAAGAACTAAACTTATGCCCAGGTTGTCAGGAGGCTGTGCTGTTAGGTTAGTAGAAAAGAGAGGAGGTTTGAGTAGAAAGACTAGGGTTCATGCCGAGCTCTTGGGCAATTCCTGAACTTCTGAGATCTTTATCTCCCTCACTTCAAATGGTAATAACAATACTAACTTGTACTATTGTGAGAACTGATGAAAGGAGATTATTTAAAGGAAAGCCTCTGGAAACTCAATATAAATATAAATACAACATAAATGCTAGATGTGGGACATTTCTGTTTGTTAGTTCAACAAACTTTTATTTGGAATATACCGTAAAATCAAATGCTTTCCTTCTTTTTTGGTTTCTAGTGAAAAATACGACAATTAATTCTCCTATGTAAGGAGGTTCTCTGATCTTCTTTACCGCTTCCTACAGTGGATAAACCAGGAGCAGGGGACCACACTGAGAAAAATGCCGTGAGAACCGTTATGGCTGAAACACCAGTGTGATCTGACATCCTGCATCTCCTTTATTTTGGAACTGTGGTCCTCTCAGAAGTTCTGGCTCTGGTGTCTGACATGCTGATGGACAGCAGGGTAAGACTTTCTTCCCTCTTCAGTGTCACCTGGGGAATCCGCCTGCTGGGGCTGACCATCACGTCCCAGCCAGTAATGGCAGGGGAGGAATTCACACATTTCTTCCATCTAACAGCCAGAGGCACAGAAGTCTCGGTGTGCTGTTGATTCCCAGATGTTCAGTGGAACCACTGATGGAAAATACAAAGGGGGCCAAAAAAAGGGAAGGATTGAAGGTACACCTTCTTCTGCCAAGTCTTTCATTTTCCTCTTCAGGCCTTAGATATCTATTAAAAAGTGCATTTTGGAGGGGGAAAAATGTACAATTAAGATACATCCAGCCGAGCATGGTGCCTCACCTCTGTAATCCCAGTACTTTGGGAGGCCAAGGTGGGAGGACTGCTTCAGGAAAGGAGTTTGAGGCCATCCTGGGCAACACAGCAAGATCCTATGTCTACAAAAAATAAAACGTAGCCAGGTGTAGTGGTGTGTCCCTTTAGTCCCAGCTACTCGGGAGGCTGAGGCGGGAGGATCACGTGAGCCCAGGAATTTGAGGCTGCAGTGAGCCATGACTGCATCACTGTATTCTATCCTGGCTGGCAGAGTGATACCCCATCTCAAAAATTAAAAAAAAAAAAAAAGAAAGAGAGGTCTAATACAGGTTATTTGTAATACACTGAAGAGACATTTAAAGAATGAAAACGTTGGCAGCTGCATTGTTTCTCTGGCCACCTGGCATGAGGAATCTTAACTATCTACATCCCAGGATGTGGGGGTCAGTGGAATTTCACATTTTCTGAGAGATGCTTCATTTGGAAAGCACAAATTATATGATAAAAAAGCAAAATGTTTTTGCTATTTGAAACAAACTTTTAAGATTTAGAGGTTAACCACACCTGTGTGCGCTCTTCAGCTCTCTTGGCCATTTGATTGGCTACATCCTTGGTATGAGGAGATGTAACATATAACTGTAGGTAGAAATGTCATTATTTAAGAAGTCCTGCCAGGCGTGGTGGCTCCCGCCTGTAATCCCAGCACTTTGGGAGGCCGAGGCAGGTGGATCACGAGGTCAGGAGATCAAGACCATCCTGGCTAACACTGTGAAACCCCGTCTCTACTAAAAATACCAAAAAAATTAGCTAGGCGTGGTGGCAGGCACCTGCGGTCCCAGCTACTCAGGGGCTGAGGCAGGAGAATGGCGTGAACCCAGGAGGCGGAGCTTGCAGTGAGCCAAGATCACACCACTGCACTCCAGCCTGGGCGACAGAATGAAATTCCATCTCAAAAAAGAAAAAAAAGGAAAAGAAAAAAAAAGCCCTTAAGCTAGCTAGGCAAAACAATCCACGTGAAATTGTTCCCCAAAGACAGCCTCCCGTTTTCACAGCTACGGGTCTTCTCAAAGACTCTGAGACGGCAACCCTCAGGAACGCAGCAACCAAAGGGGAATTTCTGGCTCTATAGATGTGCCCAAAGCACACAGGCACAGACGTGTGACACTCATTCCTGTGAGGTGGCCCAAACACTCCTGCTGGCCATGCGGGAATCTGCTTGTGTGGAAAAAAGAAAGTAACATTTACAGAAGTGGGAGGTGCAAAATGCAAATGCACATGTTAATACTCAACAATTATTTAATACCTAAAATATTAATTATAAGTAAATATAAATATGAAGTATAAATGAATAGAGTGTATTTTCTACAGAATCTAGTATAGTAAGTGATAGGATATACAGAAAATAACATTTAAGAATATCATTTAAAAGATTCTAAAAGGGTGAAGATTTTCCCAGCACATATATACTCAAAAAACCAAAGGATAGAAAGCAGGGTTTGAAACAGCCCCAGCCTTTTCTAAATATACCTGAGCCCTGAGCTATCATCACCCTCACCACCAGTGATTACACTTGGTTTCTGCAAGCACGTTTCTTTGTGACACAGTGGGCCCAGGGAAGGCAGAGGCTCTGTTGTATTCATGGTGTTATCCATCCCCAGAGTGAAAAAACAGTGTCACTAAATGACTGGTATTGTTTAAATAGTTGCTAAATAAATGATTATACAACGTTGCGATAAAGATCAAAAAGAAGAATTCAAGAATTTTTTCCAAAATTTCATTACAGATGTGGAAAAGAAAGTAATGATCTGGTTATTTTCTATTTAAACAAAATTAAAATTAGGTAAAAATTAAAATTGGGTATAAAATACAGCAAAACATTTACATATAAGTGAGGAGGACTTGAACACAAGAAGAAAAAACATTAAATAGGCTACTAAGAAAGGTGGTGGAATTTACCAGCATTCTCAGAAACCTCTGAAATAAACGCACCCCTTGCACAGGCCGAACACTCACCTGTTAAGGAGGCAAGCTTGCTGGGTGAGTAAACTTCCAAGTGACTTCAGAGCCAATATGGGCACTTTTACACTAAATAAAACAGAATTACAAGCCAACATAGGCATTTTTACGTTAAGCTAAAAACTACATTATTTCTTGAAGACAGAAAGCTATTCTTACTTCTTATTATGTTACCAAAGGTGTTTTTTTAAAAAGAATATTGAGATAATATAGAGAAGTGCCTTCACTATAGATTTTCTGACTTTTGCTCCTCTGTGTTGAAGCAGTACTGAAATCTGTAGTACTGGATGGTAACCATGCTAACAGAACAACCCACTGACTCTTGCCAGAATAACCAACTCAGACATCTGTTGTATTTTTAAAGCATCTCTAAAAACTGTCCTCACATATAGTAAGATCTGATCTCAACATCGTGTATGCGACCTCAGAGAGGGTTCTGAGAGATGGAAAGTTACTACAGGCACTAGTAGTACAGCCTTTCTAGGATGACAACATTTTTGAACCCTGATACTGTATTTAAGGGTATAAGAGGCACGACCTATATTGCTTCAAGAACAAATGACCTCGCCTTTCTTACATACGAGATGTTAAGGGAACTTGACACCTTAACAAAGATGGTGGGAGAGACAATAAGCTGATTTTATTATTCAATGTATATCTGAGTTGATTTGGGAGAAGAATGAATAATGATAAGTGACGATGAATATTTCTTAAATAGAGTTTATATTACAGGAGTAGAAAGGTACACAGTGAAAATAAAAAGAAGAGGAAGGTAAAGTTGCAAAAGTGTTTTACTGTTATAAAAATTTTTAGGCTGGGCACAGTGGCTCACACCTGTAATCCCAGCACTTTGGGAGGCTGAGGTGGGTGGATCACTTGAGGTCAGGAGTTCGCCACCAGCCTGGCCAATATGGTGAAACCCCACTGCTACCAAAAATACAAACATTAGTCGGGTATGGTGGTGGGTGCCTGTAGTCCCAGCTACTTGGGAGGCTGAGGTGGGAAGACTGCTTGAAGCCAAGAGTTTAAGCCCGGTCTGAACAATGAAATGAGACCTTATCTCCACAAAAAATTGAAAAAGAAATCACCGGGCATGGTGGTGCGTGTTTGTTGTCCCAGCTACTCAGGAGGCTGAGGTGGGAGGACTTCTGCATGTTTGTTGTCCCAGCTACTCAGGAGGCTGAGGTGGAAGGACTTCTTGAGCCCAGGTATTTGAGGGTGAGTAGGCCCTGATCGTGCCACTGAACTCCAGCCGGGGTGACACAGCAAGATTTTGTCTCTAAAAGAGTAATAACAAAGAAATTTTTTTTAAATGTAAGTGAGTTACGTTGGGGGCTTACTACTCTTGTTTAACTCAACACTGCTTAGTACTCTTCCTTTACCTAACACTCTAAGTGTACTGCTTTGGGTCCTGGCCATTGTGGTTAACATCCAAATAGCTGCCAGAGTTGGTATTTCTGCCACAGTAACCAGCAAGTGTACACTTACATGCTACCTTTCACTGTGAAAGCAGAAGGCAACATAGTTGATCCTAATCTTTTCCTAATTCTAACTAACCTCCATTAACAGACTTCAAAACTCTTTAGAAACAAAGATAACTTCAGCAGCAGAAACCACGGCCATATCTAGTCGGAAATGTCAAACACTGCCTACCCATTATAATGTCTCCACCTGTATTTAGGTAATGACTGAAATGAGTAAGTATTGTATCACTACTAGACAGATGGGTACTTAGCATAAAAATTAAACTAGAAAGAAGGGTACGAATTGTTGATGAAATATTAAAGTAGAAATCCAGGATAAAGAAACAAAAAGAAGAAAATCCTAGTATCTTGAAAATAATAGACTGCACCAAAAGTAAGATCATTCCAGCACTGCGTTTCTGAGATGAAGAGGAAATGTTAGAAAAAGGTATTTTTCTGTCATCAGTAAAAAAGATATTCAACTATTAATTTAAAAACAGGCAGGAAAGAAGTGGGGGCATAGATAAATTTAAAAGACCAAACACAATTAGAAAAGCAGCCTTTCCTGCAGAAATGGAACAAGTGATACAGACAATAAACTTGGAATGTATGCTGAGAACATGGGAGAAACAAATAAGCAGACAAAATAAAACAGGAGAAAGTATAATATTTCACACTATATTTTAACCCACTGGTAGCCAAGCTTGAAAAATCTAATTTACAAGACTCCTCCCCACCAAAAAAATCATTAAAAGATTGAAGAGAAAGAAAGATTGAAAATTAAGATGACTTACTTTCTAGGAAGAAAGAGGCTGAATATAGGTTTAAGAAATTTTGAACTGCCTAAAGCATGTCACCATAAATCTGTCATGTAGCCTTGTAAGAGCATTACTGATGTAGTCAAAATAAGTGAATCTGAAGAAATAATGTGTTCTATTTTAAACTGCAAAGATGTGATTAAAGTACAAGGCAGGTATACGAGACAAATCAATCCACACACAAAAAAATGTTCTGTTTTCAGCAAACTTCTCATCTCTCATTCCAGTTTTTCAACAGGACTGCTCCAATTCTCATCCCAGAAATCCAGCTGAGTTTACTGGAAATAACAGGATTCAGATTACTTAAATGACCAAGAGCATCTGCTTTCCTGCAAGATGCACAGCGGGATGAAGCAAAAGACATCACTCAAGATCTGGCAAGATGACCAACAGTCAGCGAGAGATCTGGTAAGAATTACCATTAGAAGGAGGCAGACAAAACCTTCCAGAACCACAGACAGCAGTAAGATTCAAAGTCTTGCAAGTTATAGTAAAAGTTATAGAGTTTTCCCAAGATTAGGTCCTATGTCACCAATTCTTGGTCCACAAAAGATAATCTAAGTGATTTTTTTGTAAGTACACATGCAAGTAGGTTTATTTGTGGCATTTTATTTTTAGAACTTCTTTTCTAAATCAACGAAGGAAGGCATGGGCTTAAAAACATGGTGTGGCATTTTCAAACTGGAACATACAGTTTATGCTGTCTAAATTCAGCATATTTAGCAGGCATTTGGGGTCTGAGAATTCTTCATAGCCCTTGGTCCCTCAGAGCTGGAGGCAGAGAAAACTCACATACAATACTCTCAGTGTATTGCACCAAAGAGCGATTTAATTGGTTTTTAAAAAATAGATATATAATATTGCTTAGAAATGCAAATATTGGTTAAAATTCCCAGTTTAGTTGAGCATGCGCAAGGATATACGTGTGTGTGTACATAAGTACATCTGTATACACTCAAATATGAATAAACAGCTAGAATGAAATAAGTCAAAGTGTACGGAGAGGTGCTTCTTAGAATAATATGACAAGTTAAGTACAAGATTCCATATTTTGCAATTAGAATGATCATGACACAGAATCAATTAAAAAGAAGAGAGAGAAATAATTAAATGAAGGACTTTACATATGGATGGAGTTAAGGAAGAAAGAAGAAAAAATCCAACCTTAAGAATACAACATCGTAAGCAGTATCTAGTGGAGGGTCAGTGAGCAAAAGGATCCAAACACAATTATTACTGCTGACTATTTAATAAGCACTAATGTGGCCACAGACAGGATATTTAAATTCTATGTCATATTCTCTTGAAGTCATTATCTAATGGATTTATAAGGATAAGGCAACATGACATAATAGAAAACTCATGGGTTATCCAAGTTCAGAATTCCCCAGTCTTTTTTTAGGCTTAGCTCCAGTTTTTTCCTTTGGTAAAACAGAACGAATCTCTATCACGGGAGATGGTGGTGAGGATTAGGAGAAATCGTGTATGTAGTCTAGCCTGGCTCCTCACAGGAGTTCATACGGTGGGTATGCTGGCCGAACTAGCACGAGCCGTTTCCTAGAGAAAAGGATTACTCTTTTTGCATATATGCAATTTGTGGCATTAAAAATAAATATATAGGTAGGACTTTGATTTCTTTAAAAATATAATTTTATGGGCCGGGTGCAGTGGCAATCCCAGCACTTTGGGAGGCTGAGGTGAGAGAATCACAAGGTCAAGAGACTGAGACCATCCTGGCCAACATGGTGACACCCCGTCTCTACTAAAAATACAAAAATTAGCTGGGTGTGGTGAGGCGCACCTATAATCCCAGCTACTTGGGAGGCTGAGGCAGGAGAACTGCTTGACCCTGGGAGGCGGTGGCTGCAGTGAGCCGAGATCGTGTCACTGCACTCCAGCCTAATGACAGAGCGAGACTCCGTCTCAAAAAAAAATAAAAATAAAAATAAATAAAAAATAATTTTATGGAAATCACAATTGTCCATTTATCTTTTTTATACATTGATTAATGGATTTTAAAATTTGGTAATAAAATATTAAACAAATTAAATATCTTAAAGACAATTTGAATAATAAAAAGAACTTTCCACAGATACTACAAAATCACAGATTTTAAAAGGTAGAAATACTCTCAGGTATATGAGCTCACTCTAAAACCCTGTTTTGCTGAAAAAAATCTAGGTAAGTCTTTAATTTTTACAACCATACGTATTTAAGGAGCAAACACAGCACGGCAAGTCAGCTCCCCAGTACCTAAAGAGAGACATTTCCTCCTGCTTAAAAATGTACAAATTATTTTGTATACTGAGCCAAGCAATAAAAAGAATCAATCATTAAAACACGAATATTTAAATTTTAACCTTAATTTAAATATATCTAAAAGCAGTTTTGACCCTATATACTTTGTTTCACTATTAACCAAATAAAGGGCATAAACCCAAACACATTAGTACATGTTTATTTAATCAAAACTAGGCATTTCCCAATTATTACAAAATTTATTACCTAGTTTTAATCCCAGTTCATTTAGAATAGATGAACATGGCCACCTATATAATATTTATTATATAATTTTTAACTAGTAAAGATTTTGATTTAATGTAATTACAATCAGATCGAGAGCCTCAATGTAAGGAAAAGGAGCCACAATTAAACCACATACAGGAACCTGAAATAGTCATTTCCTTCCACCCTATATATCTTACTTTTCTACCAAATGGTCCCAAGTACCCAATCAAATATCTGTGTGAAAAGCAGATCAATACAACCATTCATTAAAGTTATACAGTTGAGAACTTCCCTTGAGAGAATTATCCAAAGACTAAAACACTGCCAACAAAGGAAAATATGATATAAGAGGGCAATTTATATTTAACTCAAATGATCACACTTAATAAAAAGCACAAATCCCAGAGTTCTAAGGGGAGGAAATGATGTAGCGTTTACCAGGGAAAGTCTACAAATAGGACTGGTGGTCAGTTATGTCTTCACCAAAGTGGCATTTTTGCCAACAAGACTCTTGGCAGCCCTTGAGGGGCTAAGCTAGTACAATTGACCAAATATGGTGGGGAATGTGAAAACTTCACAGATATTAGCATTTATTTTTGAGGCTAACATAACACAGTCCACAGGCCTGCCATCAGAGCCTGCAGCCATTAAGTGATAACTGAAGCAGTGGAATGCAAATAATCCATTGGTTCACATTAGTGTCATGCTCATTTGTAAATGTTCCCAGTCCCCTTCTGGCCCTTAGGGTACCTCACTTGCATTTCAGGGGCATAACCCATGGGCAGTATATTTAAAAAGGAGTTAAATTATGAGCACACCAGTTAGCAATGATTTACTCATTAAAAAGTGCATTAGGCTACGGTGCCCTGAGCTGCTCGACCTCATAGCTGATCACTTCTAAAATGCTTGAATAGACATTATTTATCTACTGGCAGTGGCCCAAGATTTATCTATTTCAGTCACAAAGTTCTATCATTTATCTATACGCTCCCTAACTCAATGTTAAATTTTGAAAGGCTGATTTAACTATAGGAGGAAACTACATTGAAATGAGTGAAAAATGAATGTAGCACTCTGATAAAACAGGAGATATTTAAGCAATCTGGCACCTCTCCTCTGAGATGTTAAAAGGATGTTTTAAGTAATTTATGAATTTAAGGGGATAAAGTCCTTGTTATAGAGAAACAAGGTCAGAAGGCTCAGAGCACTTGACCCGGAGATGCCATTTTGGACTTCTGATTCTGGAAAAGAGTAAAATTCTGTAATTTATTAGAAAAGCCTGCATGGAAATTAATTTACAACCTACTTATCTCCATGTTACAGAGATAAATATAATTATTTCTCATTTTGAAGTTGAAAAAGAAAAGCTATCTTAGAATAAGTGGATTCTCCCCCTTACTCTCTGGTTCTGCATGTTTATCTTGATCATATATCAAATTAATGTGCCACAAATCCCAGTAAAGAAGTGAAATGTTTAATCTGAACTTTATTTCACTTTCTCATACCAAGGAAGAGTAGGAGAAACCATGGGAGGGATATATCTAAACTGACATTGGCTGGAGACTACAAAGGCAAAGAACGAAGCAGTGTTCCTTCACAGCGTTAAGACACTATGCTTTAGTTTATAAAGATCACAGTGGAATGTAACGTGACAATGTCGTGATTGTTCCTCGGTCTCTGAGGTTCCCTAAGTATCAGAGGGCAGAGTCCACCTTGGCAGTCTGTGGGCTGCCCGCTTCCCACGTTTAAGTGTCTGATGTTGCCATCTACTTGCTATTCCCTACGGGACATCGCTCCTCCTGTGGTATGGAAAGTGAAGACCACAAACCTTGTTTAAACTACTGCAGCGGCAGGCTGGTCTGGGATACCATGCTGCATCCAGCCGCAGGCAGAGGGGCCAATTTTACCCTTTCCTCTTGTTCCACAACTCAAAACAAAGGAGTCTTCTGAACTCACTAGGCTGCACTGACACAGACTGAGTGGTTCCCAGACCGCTCTGATTACTGCTGTCTGTAGAAATGCGAAGGGCAGGGTAAAGTAAAGTGACTGAGCCGGGAATCGCAGCATGCTATTCAATCTGAATGTTTCTGTAATTCATAAAAAATTTCCTGCTTGGTCATTTGTCTGAGAAAAGAAGAAAAGTTATGATTTTCCTCCTCGCCTCCTCCCAAAAGGTAAAAGCAATGCCAAGAATGTCCCCTTAAAATATAACATTAATTTCCAACTTCAAGAACTTAGCATACTGCCATCAAGTTCAATCTCCATTAGAAATCCATTAGGGTATATACTTTTAGGACCTATCAAATCATTCTTTCTCAGTTGTGTAATTCTGTTGGAATTTTACTGTAACAACTAAATATCAATAAAAAATGAGACTGACCAGAAATGACACCAATTTTATTCTGTGATAAATCAAAAAACGTCACATATCATAGATGGAAATAAAACACAAATTAGAGACCCTGTTGTTGTGAATGCCAGTAGATTTTATATTATTAAGACATTTCATTTACAGGGGCCTATAAATCTAAATCTAATAGTTACTTTATTAATAGTATTCTTAATAAAAAATAGACTGTTAGAATTACTAATAGCATTCTCAATAAAAAATAGACTGTCAGTGCATCTTACTGAGCAGTTTTGTAAGGAACAATGGCCACTTTACTTATTTCATTTTAATCAATCACACTGATTTTTAAAATCAAGAATAAAAACAATATTTGTTATATGTATCAACACCAGGGACTCAGGGAATAAACACTGAAGTTTCTGTGTCAGAGGTAATAATGTCTGGTTATTATAATAAGAATTAGATTTGACTCTTTTAGCCAATAATAAACTTTATTCCAGCAGCTCCAAGCTTTAATTTGAAAAATGATGAAATTAGTAGAACTCGGCCGGGCGTGGTGGCTCAAGCCTGTAATCCCAGCACTTTGGGAGGCCGAGACGGGCGGATCACGAGGTCAGGAGATCGAGACCATCCTGGCTAACATGGTGAAACCCCGTCTCTACTAAAAATACAAAAAACTAGCCGGGCGAGGTGGCGGCGCCTGTAGTCCCAGCTACTCGGGAGGCTGAGGCAGGAGAATGGCGTAAACCCGGGAGGCGGAGCTTGCAGTGAGCTGAGATCCGGCCACTGCACTCCAGCCTGGGCGACAGAGCGAGACTCCGTCTCAAAAAAAAAAAAAAAAAAAAAAAAAAAAGAAATTAGTAGAACTCATTCTTATTGGTTAGCTCTTATTAACAAGTGGCAGATTTTTTTCTTATTTGCTCTTAGCATTTTTACTCTGAGTAGTAGTAAAAGTGGTGGCAACTGCTGCTTCTACTTTCAATTGCTGAGCAAACTTACAGATGTGCCAGACTCTGCACTTACACAGATGTTCTCACTTATTCATCTTCACCACCACATGACACAAGTACTTCCATCAGATCCATTTCACAGATGAGAAAACAGACATGTAGAGAGGGTAAGCAACTTGCCTTGGATGCAAACCCACAAAAGTCTACTGTAGGGTCCTGTCCTTTACCACTGAGCAGCTATGTATGTTATTCAATAATACCTTTTTGATAATCTTAATAAAAACCTTGCAAGTAGGTATCATTATCAGTTTAGAGATGACAATACTTGGAGAGGTTTACAAAATTTTGCCAAAGCTGGTAAGAGGCAGTGCTGGCTTCTGAGCTCAGGGTACCAACCCGGGGGATCTTACAAAGACTCCAGGTGCTAGAAGGCCTCAGATTTGGAAACATGTTACAAAACTGCAAGTTATCAATGTTTCTAGGTATATTTTTCATTAAGTAAAAAAAATCCAAATTTATACCGAACTTATACCAATTTTATACCAAATGTATACATATTTATGTTTGGCTACCTCCAAAATGGGAAGAAAGAGCTGTGAAGGTGAGAATGAGGTACCACATGTTTATAATAACTGGATCCAGAGTTTTATTCTGTTATGAATTTTCTTCTGCTCTGCCTTCATTATCAATCACCTTTCTCTACCAGTTCCTTTCCTCCTGACTTTAAATCTTAAGATTTGCCCTTCTCAACAATGTTATCGTCATTAGCAAAAACAAAACCTTTCTTCAACCCTCAGCAATTTATTTTCTTTTTCCTCCCAAATTACTTAAAAACTACTCTGTACAGGTATCCCTCGGTATTTACAGAGGATTGGTTCCAGGACCTCCTGCAGATACAAAAATCCGAGGACGCTCAACTCCCTTATGTAAAATGGTATAGTATTTGCATATAACCTACATGCATTCTCCTATATACCTTAAATCATCTCTAGATTACTCATAATACTAAATACAATGTAGATGTTATATAAATAGTTGCACTGTATTTTTAGTTTTTAGGTTTTTTTGTTTTGTTTTATTTTCAGACAAAGGCCCTGTGGCCTAGACTGCAGTGTAATGGTGCCATCATGGCTGTTTGCAGCCTTGACTGCCTGGGTTAAAATGATCCTCCCACCTCAGCAAGTCAAGTAGCTGGGACTACAGGGATGTGCCACCATTCCTGGCTATTTTATTATTATTACTATTTTTGAAGAGAGAGGGGTCTTGCTGTGTTGCCCAGGCTGGTCTCAAACTCCTGGGCTCAAGCTATCCTCCCCGTATTAGTATGTTTTCACACTGCTATAATTACTAAGACTGGGTAATTTATAATGGAAAGAGATTTAATCGACTCACAGTTCAGCAAGGCTGGGGAGGCCTCAGGAAACTTATAATCATGGTGGAAGGTGAAGGGGAAGCAAGGCATCTTCTTCACAAGGCGGCAGGAAGGAGAAGGCCAGAGGAATGACCAAACACTTATAAAACCATCAGATCTTGTGAGAACTCACTATCACAAGAACACCATGGGGAAACAACCCCCACGATCCAATTACCTCCACCTGGTCTCTCCCTGACACGTGGGGATTATGGGGATTCTAATTCAAGATGAGATTTGGGTGGGGACACAAAGCCTAACCATATCATTCTGCTCCTGGCCCCTCCCAAATCTCAGGTCCCTTTCAATTTCAGAACCAATCATGCCTTCCCAACAATCCCCCAAAGTCTTAATTCATTCCAGCATTAACCCAAAAGTCCAAGTCCAAAGTTTCATATGAGACAAGGCAAGTCCCTTCTGCCTAGAAGACGGCAAAATCTAAAGCAAGTTAGTTACTGCCAAGATACAATGAGGGTACAGGCATTGGGTAAATGTTCCCATTCCAAATGGGCGAAATTGGCCAAAACAGAGGGGCTACAGGTCCCATGCAAGTCTGAAATCCAGCTGGGTGGTCATTAAGCCTTAATGTTCCAAAATAATCTCCTTTGACTCCATGTCTCACATCAAGGTCACACTAATGCAAGAGGTGGGCCCCCATGGCCTTGGGTACTCCCACCTTGGCCTGCCAAAGAAGGGTTGGGATTATAGGAATGAATCACTGCACCTGGTCAATATTTAAAATAATATATATATATATATATTTTTTTTTTTTTGCTATATTGTTATTTTTTATTGTAGAATCCATGGATGCAGAACATGCAAAAACAAAGGGCTGACTATGCTACTTTCCTTTAGCCTTCATTCATTCTCCACACACTCATTAAAACTTGGTATGTGGCTTCCACCTCCACTGGACCTATATGAAAAACAACTACCTCCCAAACATCAAACTTAGTGGCATGTTGGGTCATTCCATGGCATTTCCCTTTGTGACTGCCTATTCTGTAAACCTGCCTCTCTTCCTTCACTTTCATTATTCTGTGCCACCCTGGTTTCTTCCTTATCTCTCAATCATTCTTCTAACTTCTTCTTGGTCCTTAAAAAAGGAGCTGTGCTCCCAGGTTCTGCATTCCAACAACTTCACTGCTCTCCCTCCACATTCTCCCTGGACACTTGATTCACTTCCATGGCTTCAACTACTCTTCTATGCAAAGAGCTTCACGTTTCCCTCTGGCACAGGCCTCTTTCCCAAGTTCCAAACATCCACTGGATTTTACCCTGGCATTTATTCTCGGTTTCTTTAGAGATTTACTACTTAAAAAAATCTTCATTGATATATAATTCACATACAATTAAACTGATTTTAGTAAACTCAGGGAGTTACACAACCATTACCACGACCTAAGTTTAGAATACTTCATTACCCATAAAGAAACCTTGCACCCATTAGCAATCAGTCGTTCCCCATTTCTGGTACCTAGCCCATGGCAACTACTATGTACTTCCAGTGTCTATGGATTCACGTATTCTGGACATTTCATATAAATGAAATCATATAACATGTTGCCTTTTGAGTCTATCTTCTTTTACTTAGCATAATGTTTTCCAGGTTCATCCATGTTGCAGTGTCCATTAGTACTTCCTTCTTTTTACGGTTGAATAATATGACATATGGATGAATCACATTTTACTTATCCATTTATGAATTAATGGACATCATTCTACCAAAAGTTCCACTTTTTGGCTATTGTGAATAATGCTGCTACTAAGATTCCTGTGCAAGTTTTCATGTGGACATATGTTTTCATTTATCTGAAATATGTGCCTATATTGAGCACCGAGAAACTTTTTTTTTTTTTTGAGACAGAGTCTCACTCTGTCGTCCAGGCTGGAGTGCAGTGGCCGGATCTCGGCTCACCGCAAGCTCTGCCTCCTGGGTTTATGCCCTTCTCCTGCCTCAGCCTCCCGAGTAGCTGGGACTACAGGTGCCCGCCACCTCGCCCAGCTAGTTTTTTGTATTTTTTAGTAGAGATGGTGTTTCGCCGTATTGGCCAGGATAGTCTCGATCTCCTGACCTCGTGATCCGCCCGTCTCGGCCTCCCAAAGTGCTGGGATTACAGGCTTGAGCCACCACGCCCGGCCTGAAACTGTTAAACTGCTTTACAAAGTGGCTAAGCTGTCTTACATTATCAATGTATGAGGGGTCCAATATCTCCACACCATCACCAATACTTGCTATGGTCTGTCTTTTTTATTACAGCCAGTCTGGTGGGTGTGAAGTGGTATTCCCTGTGGTTTTGAGTGGCATTTCCTGAATGACTAATGGTGCTGCACATCTTTTCACATGCATGTCCTTTCATGTCGCTGAATATTTTCTATGGAGAAATGACTATTTAAGTCCTTTGCCTATTTTTAATTAGGTTATTTGTCTTCTTATTCTTGAGTTATAAGAGTTCTTTATATATTCTGATACTGGCCCCTTATCAGATATATGACTTGCAAAGGTTTTCTCCCATTTGGTAGGTTGCTTTTTTACTTTTTTGATGATGTCCTATCAGAACAGTTTTTAACTTTGATGGAGTCCATTTTATCTATTTTTTCTTTTGTTGCTTGTGCTTTAGATGTTGTATATCTAAGAAGGCTATGCCTAACTAACGTTCAAGAAGAGTATCTCTTGCCTGTGTTTTCAATCAATCAGCCTTGGAAATCTGGAATCGGCCCGTAACATACCTTTTACCAAAGCCCACAATAAATCCACTTTTAATTAAGCTTTTAACACTTCATGTGAATTACTTAAAAATAACAAGACACAAATTTAGCAGAGTGGATTTAGGTTCAATGATGTTTTCAAAAAGAAAGTGCTACTATTTTTTACCCCAGCCATGTCAATGTGAACAGTTGATGCCTCAATTTTAGCACTTACATTTCCAGCTAGGATCATTTTGAGTTCACTTTGAGTTAATTTTTGTGACGTTCTTTCCCCACTAATTTGTCTGGGTACCCTTGTTGAAAATCAACTGATTACAAATGTATGGACTTATATTTTAAAAATCAACCTTATTTTCTTTCACAAAGTCAACTCCTGATTTTTAATGGTATTGCTATCTATCCTCCTGGTCTGACACATAACATCATCTTCGATTCTTTCCTTTCCTGTGCCTCTCCCACACAGGCATTAGTCAAACCACATGATTTCCATCTCTGAAATTGTTTTCATTCATCCTCTCCTTTCCATTTTCAGTGTCATCATATCAAATCAAATCCTCACTACTGTTGTCTTCAGAAGGGTTGAGAAATAAATTCATGTCTAAATGGGCATACCGTGCTGTCACAAATCCAACCAATATACCTCTAATGGCCAAAGCAGAGGAGTTTAATGTGCTGGGAAATGAAATAAGCTGGTGCTATGAATGGCTGTATCAGAACAAGGGCCCAGTCCATTCATATTCTAGCCTAATCCCTGAACTTCTAGAACAGATTATGCTAATTTGGAAACAGTTAGGGGCAGTACTGGAGGATTCAAAAATTTCCAAGTTATTTAAAAGAAACTGACATTTAGTATTGAGTATTTGATCTCCTAATTTAAAAAGAGAGGCTAATTTTTAAAACTTGGTTACCACTTCCTTAGTGTTGGGTCAAGATGAAGATGAACCACTAGGGCAGAGTCATTCTCAAAATGTGGGAGCAAGAGTAGCAGCATCAGTATCTCCAGAGAACTTGTTAACAATACGCATTGTTAACAATACGCATTGTGGGTCCTACCCAGATCTACTAAACGAGAACTCTGGGAATGAAGACCAAAATCAGTGTTTTAACGAGATGACCAGGTCATTCCTATGCACACTAGAAGTTTGATAACCACTGGGCTAGGAGACAGGTGAGGATCCAGGGCTGAGATCATATGACAACATCAACACCTCTTCCAGATGCTGAAATTGCCAAGGAGGCCACAGAACTCCACAAATCCCATCGATTGTAAACATTCAGTAGTTATGTCTTCATGATATGGCTACACATATAAATTGTTAGGATCCATGCTTAACTTCTGAAGGCAGCACAAGCTTTTGAAATTATTCAAAATTTAGTGTTCTCTTAAAAAAACTACAAATAACATACTTATTTTTATACCACAAATCCCATATAACAGAAACAACATAGTAGAGATATAAGTAGCACCTATTATTAAAGTATGTTCATACTTAAATATGACATTTCTTTTCTCTTGGGAGAGACTGAAATACATATCCAAAGAGAAAGCCAAACACACATACAGCTTTTACCTAGAAACATGTCTGCCCTAGACTTGAAATCAGTCAGCCTTGGGAATCTGGAATCTGCCTGTCTGTAGTGCATTTCAGTAACAAATCTGTTATCAAAGCCCAGCAACAGAAATCCACTTTTAATTAAGCCTTTTTTTTTGCGGGGGGGGGGGGGGGGGGGGGGGGGGGGGGGGGGGGGGGCAGAATCTCGCTCAGTTGCCCAGGCTGGAGTGCAGTGGTATGATCTCGGCTCACTGCAACCTCCACTTCTCAGGTTCAAGCAATTCTCCCACCTCAGCACCCCGAGTAGCTAGGATTACAGGTGTGCACCACCATGCCTGGCTAATTTTTGTCCTTTTAGTAGAAATGGGATTCCAGCACATTGGTCAGGCTGGTCTCAAACTCCTGACCTCAGGTGATCTACTTGCCTTGGCCTCCCAAAGTGCTGAGATTACAGGCGTGAGCCACCACACCTAGCCTTAATTAAGCTTTTAACTCCCTATTTGAATTACTTAAAAAATAACTATCGGATCTAACAGACAGACACAAATTCAGCAGAGTGGCTTTAGGTGCATGGTGTTCACAAAAAAGAAGGTGTTACTATTTTTTAGCCCTAGCTGTGTCAATGGCTTACTGTGACTGGACACACATTCTGACTTGCAGCTGCAGGTTCCCCTTCTTATGGCTGCTCCCAGATAAGACCTCTGCACAGAACCCAGTCTTGGCCACCGCTGCCTGGTCCTCTCCAGCGGCCTGTGCAGAGTTCCACACTAGCTTCTTGTTTGTATCAGTCCTGTAATTAAGCTGGGGCCAAGAAGAGAAGTCCCAAAGAGGGCAACGGAAGTGCGAGGCAAAGAACTGGCTTTTGGCTGCAGCTTCCCCATCCACTTCCTTCCCACCTGACCTCAATTTAAGAGAATGGAAATGGGGGCCCAGTCAGGAAGAAGGAAGGAGCATGAAGAGAGAAGGGCAGTTTCTCATATCTGTGTTTTTTTGTTTTTTGTTTGTTTTTTTTGTTTTGAAACAGAGTCTCGCTCTGTCGACCAGGCTGGAGTGCAGTGGCGTGACGTCGGCTCACTGAAACCTCTGCCTCCCGGCTTCAAGCAATTCTCCTGCCTCAGCCTCCCCAGTAGCTGGGATTACAGGTGCCCACCACCATGCCCGGCTAACTTTTGTATTTTTAGCAGAGACAGGGTTTCACCATGCTGGCCAGGCTGGTCTCGAACTTCTGACCTTAGGTGATCCTCCTGCCTCGGCCTCCCAAAATGCTGGGATTACAGGTGTGAGCCCCTGCACCCAGCCCATCTCTGTTCCCTTACTGCTTTGCTGCCACAACCTTCTCCATCCTCTTTTTCATTCTCAGTTGCCATTTTGAGCTTTCTTCACAAATTGAATCCTGTTTTCCAAATTGGCCAGTGAAAAGTTTTTGCCATGCTGAAATCATTTCCAGAGCTAAATCGGGAAAGCTGAGGCAGCCGGGCCACCTCCAGCTGGCTGGAATGCAGCTGCAATAAAAGGCAGTGTGAATAAGGTGTATTGAAGCTATACTGGACTCGTGTGAAGGGCCGTTTATTCAGAGGGGGTGGAGGTGAAAGGAGAGAAATTAATGAACAGAAGAAATTAAATTAGCACAACCACGCCTTTAAAAAATATACTGAAAAATAACTGACCTGCCATGAACCTTTTTACAAAAATGGAGACCTCTGGGTTTATTATTTGCCAAGCACCCCCTGGCAGGAGGCGCTCCTGAGTTAGATAAGAAAGAGCCTGGAGGGGCTGAGGAAAATCTGGTTTCTCTTACTGCAGCCAGAAGGATGGAAGACACAGTTGGGAAAGTCAATATGCAGCTGAGAGACAAGAGGTCACCGGAACTGATGAAAATATGTAATTAACTAATCACAGAATACCCGACACAAAAATAAGCATGTCTTTTCATCTTAGCTATCACATTTTTCTTCAACAAAATGAAAAGAAATCATGACCTATCATGTTCTCGAAAAATTATTGATCAATTTATGAGCCTAATGCTTTAATTGATTGCAATAATATTTTACTCACACTTCTAATCTGATCTTACTGCCACTCTGAGAAAAGCTATGGGGAATTCCAATGGAAGAATGATGGCATAGTTACAAGCAAAAGGGTCTTTATACTAGAAGTATATTTCATATTTTATGTTATAGGTATTTGTATTATGTTTTATATTATAGGGGTATTTAGTAGGACAGTATTATGGAAAATTATTCCTTCCTTAAGTAACTACCTAATTTTAATATTAAAACATTTCATAATATTAAAACATTGACAGAACAATAATGAATACTGGTATTAAATATCTTAAATACTGTTTAGTGCTTTCTTTACAGTTTCAAAGTGAGAGTATGCATATATCTTCATTTTCACCTAAATCTGTCTTATTACATAGAGAGTGAGATGTTATACCTATTTTTTTATTTCCACAATCAGATATCCAGTAAGGGAATAAACATAAATCAAGTACCACAGGATATTTTGTCAAAAGCATTATAGAGAAATGGGATCGTAATACAAACAATCATTTTTTTAAAAAATGCTGTTTTATACAAAAGACTGAGCTCCATGGAGTTTGGGGTTACATCTAAAAGTACTCTTAGGTACGCCCCCAGTGTCTATACTCAGGTTAAAGCAATAGGCATTTCGGAAATAGCTATTAGTTGGGGTACGGGATTTTACTTTATTACCTACTGAAAATCTTACCCTCAAAAATCACATCCCCTCCAAGAAAATTCCAGACAAAAGATGTTCTTTGCCCCCCTTCAGGGTCTATAATTTATCAACAGGTTGGATATCTTCTAGAATTATTTCATATTCCGTCCCATTTGAACACAGCACACTCTGAACCTGTTCAAAGGTAAGACAGGATTTAAAAGTCCTTATAAGGCACTGCTGTGGCATGAGTTGGCACTTGGACTAACTTCATCCTATGGGCAAGGAGTCTCCGGAGTGCCTGAGGATGTGGCACCTGGCTTGCCCTTCAAGATTTTCGATGACTGCCCAGCTAAACCTGCCTTCCGTCCACCGTTTACTCACCATGTGACGAGAACACTAGGGTTTCTTGGAAAGGTGAAGCGTTTCTCCACTGCATTCTCTCTTAAACCTCTGTGTTATCTTCCTCCGGTCAAAATGAACTGTAACGAGCTTAATAAAACACTCCCAAGACGATCATGTGTAGTGGGGTCAGCCTGAAAACAGACTTCAGCTCTGCATTGCCCATTAAGGTAACCAGTGACCACATATGACCATTTAAGATAACAGCAATTGAAATGATAAAATTAAAAACTGAGCTCTTCAGGTGCAGAGGCCACACTCAAGTGCTCAATACCCACGTGTGGCCAGGGCTACTGTATTGAATAGCACTGATAAAGAACATTTCTATCATTACAGAATCTTTTATTGGACAGATGTGCTTTACATGATTATTCTCCCTACCTTCTATATAAACTCTAGTCATTATCAAATAGAGATGAGTAACAAAATGAACATGCATGCCAGTTATGCACTGTTGGTTTGAAACTAGTATCCTGCCCAATAGGTTTGGTACATAGTTCTCAGTTTACTCACCACTTGGCCCCTCTCTTTGTTTCTAACCAGAACCACCAGATACAGAGAGAGATCCAGAGCTGACCTAAGTTTAAAACATAAAGAGGTGAAACACGCCATTAGCTTCTTCTCCCACTCCTTTCTTTCCCTATCCATTCTTCTACTCAGCTATTACTTACTGAGCCACAGTGCAGGCACTGAAGATACAAAGCTGAGTTATTCATCGTTCCTGACCTCCAGGAGCATAATCAAATAAAGGATATGGAAAAGGAAAAAGAGGAATTTCCTAAGAGCTCCAATAAAGGCACAAGCAGAGTTGGGGGAGCAGAGAGCTTGGCTTGAAGATGATTATGGAAGGGCTGGAGCTAAGGCAGAGTTTCTCAAACTTGGCACTCTTGGCCTTTCGGCTTGGACCATTCATTGTCCTATGTATTGGAGGATGTTTAGCAGCATCCTTGGCCTCAACCCATTAGATATGTGCACTCCCCCCAAAAACTGTCTCCAGACATTGGAAACGTTTCCTGGGGGCCAAATTGCTGCCTTTAGAGAAGCATTCCATAACATTCGTGAGACACTTACTGCAAACTAAGTGGTGAGAATAATCAGAAGGAGGGACAACGTCCTCACACTAAAGACCTCAAAGTCTGGTGGGAACTAGAGTGGACAAATGGGCAAAGGAGAAGGTGACTTCAGAATGGGGGGACAGCACGTAAGAAAGCACAGACGGCTAACAAACCTGGGGAATCTGACAGCGGGGAAGGGGGCTCGCTGCTGGGAGGAAAGGGGGTGTCAGGTGAGGGCCATGTGAGGCAGGACCCATGTGAGATGGGAGCAGTCAGATCATGAAGGTGTTGGTGTGCTGCAGGGGTTGTATCAAAGTTAGATTTTATTGTGAAGAAATCTGAACAAGGGAATAAATGGGCAGGATTACCTTTTGGACGGTGGTATAGACTTTGTCCCATCAAAGTGTGACTGACAAACACAAGTGATATCAAATGTCTACACTGCAGACAGACTGACTGGGAGTCTTTTTCCAGGTAAAGATAACAAGGTTCCAAATCACATGTGATACAACACGGACAAACAGGGAGACAGGGATTGGACTGATGTCTCTGGGAAGGACAGGGCTCACTGTTGGTGTTGTAGGGAAGAGGAGGGCAGGACTGTAGGCTGACTTCCCAGTTCTGGGGCAAGGACAACTACGTATATGGGGCTCATATCAGCAAAGGTGGGAGACTCGGGACGAGCAGCAGGTGAACACAAAGAGGTCTGGACGAGGGAGGGGAAGGCTGCCTTGGCTGGCTGGGGCTGCTGCACCTGCTGTACCACAGACTGGAAATCCGAGATCAAGATGCCAAAGATTTGGTTTCTCCTGAGGCCTCATCTTGGCTGCCTTTTCTCTGTGTCCTCACATGGCCTTTCCTCAGTGTGGATGTACTCCTGGGGTCTGTTCCTCTTCTCATGAGGGCACCAGTCCCACTGGATAGGTCCCCACCCTAATGGCCATTTTAAATGAATCACCTGTTTAAATAACTTATCTCCAAATACGGTCACATTCTGAGGTACTAGGGGTTAGCACTTAAACATCTAAAGTTTGGTTGGGGGTAGGAGGCAAAATTTGGCCCATAGCAGAAGCCAAGGATGGCATCCTGGAAAGGAAGCTTTATGTTGGGTTGAGAGCCTGGTTAAATTGCGTGGGGTCCAGGTTCTGCCTCCTCTAGCTTTGGGACCTGGATAAATCGTATATCTTGCCAATATTTAAGGGACAGTCTGAAGAAACAAAGTTTGTAATAAAGAATGAAAATGAGTGGCCAAGAATGTTGTTTACCTCAAACATTTATCAGTTCTTTGAGTTGGGAGCATCTCATTTCTCTTCCAACTACTTTGAAATACACGATAAATTATTCTTAACAATAGTCACTCTACTGTGCAATCAAACACTAGAACTTATTTCTTCTAGCTAAGTCTATGTATGTGCTCATTAACCAACCTCTTTTCATCCCTTGACACGACCTGTCCAATGCTGAATGATCCCTAGACAGCCTTTCATGGAAAAGCAGCTCCTGATAACTGAGGTTATCTAATGCGTCCCACAGGCTAGATCTACTCCGTGGCCACCCTTGCCATCCTGGACACCTGTCCTGGCCTTCCTTCCCCTCTTTGGCTCAGGGTTCTCCACTGAGTGGCAAATCCCAACCCGGAAGAGACCCTTGAGGTCTTTCCCCTGGCTTCAGGCCATAATAAAACTTACTAAAGTTACTAAAGAAAATAACCTTCTAAATTAAATTATTTGGCACTTTAAAAATCAGAATTGCAAGATACCTTAGAAACTGCCTAGTTGAGTCTCTTTAAGATGAGGAAACTCATGCTTGCAGGTATAGACAGTTCTGGTACCAGGATGTTTCACTACAAGTGATGTGATTACAGTCAGCCCATTCGCTTCCTAGGGTCCAACCTCCTTTTCTGTAAGACGGACAAAACAATAGTCCCCACCCTCCTTGTTTGGAGGGCATTTCCCTGTCCCAAAGTCAGCAGGGGCACAGCAATGAAAACCACACACCAGTCAAGCCCTCCTGACCTTACAGTCTAGCATGAAAGAAAGACTTTGAACAACTAACCACAAGTGTCCTGTCAGTTACAAAATAAAGAACAGGATCCAATGCAAGCTCGGAAATGAGTTGCCAATGTAATCTGGGGGATCAGAACAACTTCCTGCGGGGAGATGACACTCTAAAGGAAGGTGCTGTGAGAATCAAATCCCACCGTGTACTGATTTAAGAGATATTCCTACCAGCCTATGCTGGGCCAGAAAGTGTGCCAGTGGCTGGGGATTTCCAATGAACAGGACAGATGTGGCTCCTGCCCTAATGGAACTTACAGTGAACAACAAAGAACATCATGGATTGCACAAATAATCAATTAATTACATGGTGACAAATGTCATAAAAGGAAATGAAATAACGTACGTAACAGTGCTTCATGAGCTTCCACCTGCCTTATAAATGCTCCTCTGTGCTAAGAATAATAGAAGTGGCAATGGGAGAACAAAGTTAGAAAGAAAGCTTCCTTTCTTCCTGCTGTCCTCTCTCCCGCTTTCTCCTTTTCTCCATCCATCCTGCCTGTCTGTCCAGGCAGCTGGTAAGATATCTGTTGTGAGCACACCAGGCACACAGTAAATAATTAGATAGTCATTTATGACGTTTTCTTCTCCAATCTTACTTAGAATGTCAGATTTAAATGCTATCAGTGTTTGTTTTGATTTGTGTTTTTGTTCCTGGATGCTTTGATCCATCAGAAGGCACTGGCATAATTAGTAATATCTAACTTTATTACTAGGAGAAAATTTAAGCCTATGGTCCCCATGTGTCCTGGTTAAGGGGATTAAAATGAGTAGCAGTTACAATGCTTGATATGGCAAAGCGGAATAAAGGTGACCCATGGAACTTTTTAAGGAGTAGACGGCATTAAAGAGAGAAGACCTTCACCAAGAAAGCCTGGTGCTAGAGCTGCGCTGAACCAAGAGAGAGAGCCTGTGGGCCTTTCCAGGAAATTATGGAAGAAAGTAGAACTTTTAATAAGTTCACTATAAAAAATATTAAATTTCAAAGCCGAAAAACAACCTCCTAAGGCTTCAGTGGAATCTTAGCTCAGGCTGTTTCGTAAACATGACCTAATCGTTATTAAAGGCTGCATCATTTGGAATTTGGCGGTGAAGAAGTACAGCAAAGAGAACGTAGTCACCACTCCGAGGCCACGGCTCCTGAGCAAATGCTGCTAAAATTTCACAATCAGAAGCGTTATCATGCAGAGTCTACAGCGAACACTGTCAACAATGTGTGCAGGAAAAAATTTTAAAATGTCTGATATGTTAGCACATAACACACAAGCACCCATGAAATCCATCTTTTTACAACCACTTCAACTTTAAGAGCTAAGCCCTCATTACCATCAAAAATGTGTTGATAAAGAGCCCTGCTGGTAAGTCTGACGTCAAATTTCATAAATCATGAAGTTTTTTAGATAACTTCTACTGAAGTATAATATACAAATTAAAAAGTACACATATCACAAGCACATGGCTTGATGTATTTTCAGAAACTAATCATGAAGTTTTATGTCCAACTTCTACTAATCTTTCAAATAATGTGACAAGAAGAGACAGTCTGACATAGTGAAAAGGAAAAACCAGTAGCCAAAGGAGCTGCTGGGTCATTTTGTTTCATTCTGGCTCTCTAATGCTGGATAAATCAGTGACTTATTTCAGTCTTCATTTCCACATCTAATCAGAGTAGACAATTTCTAAGTGTACCTTCTAGTCTAAAACGTTATACTTTGAAAATGTATATTGCCTAAACTGCAAAAAAGCGCTCTAGATGATGTCACTCACAGTTTTTCAGATGACTCAGTTATGCCAACATGTTGCGCTCACTCACTACCATGCAAGGGAGAAAGTAGTTATGCTGCAACTTTTTCCTCCCCAGGCCACTTCCTAATACATTTACTAGCAAGAAATGCATGTCTTCAGCAACCATGCAAATCAGAGAAAGGCGAAGCGCTGGTAGCAGAGTATGAGCAGCCCTTGGGTGCCTGATCCGCTTTCCAGTGAGCCTGTCAGAGGTGGCTTCCTGTTTCCTTGGCTCCCAGCTCTCAGCTCCTGGGGGCAAGTATGCCTGGAGTTGCCACCTGGTGCCCAATATTTTGGGCTACAGAACTGGCCTGTGCTAATTAAGATATGTTTCTCTCCACGACTGTGGAACATAATTCTTTTTTTTTTTTTTTTTTGAGGCGGAGTCTTGCTCTGTCGCCGGGACTGGAGTGCAGTGGCCGGATCTCAGCTCACTGCAAGCTCCGCCTCCCGGGTTTACGCCATTCTCCTGCCTCAGCCTCCCGAGTAGCTGAGACTACAGGCGCCCGCCACCTCGCCCAGCTAGTTTTTGTATTTTTAGTAGAGACGGGGTTTCACCGTGTTAGCCAGGATGGTCTCGATCTCCTGACCTCGTGATCCGCCCGTCTCGGCCTCCCAAAGTGCTGGGATTACAGGCTTGAGCCACCGCGCCCGGCTGGAACATAATTCTGATTTTGACCACGGCAAGATCTTAAAGCAAGCCTTTTCTGAATTTTAACAACGTGTTACTACTTGGGCTTGGTAATGAGATGTTCTTGCTCACACAGGTAGTGTTAGCTGCAACAATGCGTATGCTCATATTGATCAAAACTACAATAGGTCTGTTAAGTCAGCTTTTCATCTCATTGTAACCAAAAAAGCATAGAAAAGGAAAATATATGATGAAAAAGATTATACTAGGAGGTCAGACGACCTATTTTAGGGAATTGCAGTAACTCCTTCAGATCAGTTGAAGACCACATATTATGGTTTCCACAAAATAAAAGGCATCCAAATACAAAGAGTTAACACATCTTCCAAAAATACTTATATGCTAGGAGAATTCTGTTGCTCTTTCCCACAGGGATTTTTTTTTGAAGCTCAGAGAACTCTACTGTGGCCTTTGATATGTCATGGCAATGACTCACCCAACTATCCCTAACTAGTCTGAAAAGATACATGCCAGCCTTTGCTCAGCCAGTCGGTCAGCATATACTGAGTTCATCCTATGTGCTTGTTCCTAAGTTAGACACTGAAGAAACAAAATGAAATATGCCATTCTTGCCCCTAACAAACCAGTAATCTATCTGAATTGGGAAACACACAAACATTAAGTAATCAGTTACTGCTATGGAGGCCACAGGCACAAAAAGAGGAGACAGGGAGAAGGGCTACTGTGGGTGCTCAGATGACTTCTGTGCAATGGTAAAGGATACAGCTTTATTTAACATGAAAATACCTCAAAATTAAAAATACAAAAGAACAACCTAATGAATTCGAAAATCTGGGGGAAAATATCACATAAGCTGTGCCATTTACCAAATGCCAACTGGCTCCAAGTTCTAGAAGTGTGTAATTAATTCAGCATATTGAGAATTAAGTATGCAAGAGTATTTAAAATGGGCAGGCATTGGGGCAAGCTTATTTATCTAAATTTCCTTGCTCTTAAAATCCAGTCCTCATTCTGGAGACACATTGGCCTAGGCCATTCATTCTCACTTGATGTTATTAAAACTAAAATATAGAATAAAAGGCAATGGTAAATACAAAAGTTATTTATGGACTAAGCGATAAAGCATGACACAGTAACCCTTCTAAAAACATAAATTATCTGAACTAATGGAAATGTAAATTTGTAGTAAATTATTTTTTCTAGATTATTGACTAAAATAAGCAAAGGGTCCTAGAGGAAAGGCCTTACAAAACAAAGTAGCACGCTGCTAGATCCTTAATAACCCAAAATGATCTACCAGTCCTCAGTAACCTCAATAGAAATGTGTAACACATCTGGAAAATAGGTGAAATTCCTGTTTCTGGGAAATTGCACAGGTATGTTAAAATTCATTTAAATTGATACTTCAACCTCAAGATAAGCTGAATATAGGATAAAAAAATAGTAAGACGCTATATATGACCACTCACAATTTGACTACTAACAGGCCAATGGACTTCTAAAAATTCCTCACAAGTAAATATGATTGCACACTTAAACATCTGGGTCAAATAACAGGTAAGAACACTCTGATTACTCAAACCATAACATTTTTCTTAAATCTGTTCAGCATATATACTATTGTTTATTAACAAAATTTTCAGATCTAGAATTTAAACATCAATATAACATTGTGAGGAAGTAATATCTTCTAGGGAAAGCTGAATTTTCCACGGATAAAAGCTTAATGTTAACATAAAGATAGGCTGTATAAAATAGCAAGCCCTCCTAGTCACAAAAAACCTATTTACAGCTATCAAAATATTCCAATTATTTGTATCAAGTGTCTATCATAAATTACACAGCAATCAGGAAATTTACTTTGTTTTATTTACAAAGTTTCTAAATAGCTGATTTACAGATATTCAAGTTAGGAAATATACACATTACCACAAAAAAAGACTTTGGATTTATTAGTCTTTGATGATGTCTTCTTTTTCCAACTTTAGAATCAAATTTCTACAAATAGTGGTAAAATTTAACTTTAAAGTCATATAACAATATGATTATGGTATAGGTTTTGAAATATACATTGTTTGTTTCCTACTTCAAATGCAGTACTTTGGTACATACGGAGAATTAGTTAATGTTGCACATTGCTTTTTGTATGAATTTCTTCAATGGGAATTTAATTAAGCACCCTTTTGTTGAGTATATGGAATTATGTAGAACTAAAGGAAGAACTGGATAAATTCTAATCCAAAAGCTATCCCCATCTAATTCAACTTCCTGTGAATAAAAATATCTCAAAAGTGTTTCATCTACACAGCTTCTCTGGTCTAAAAACTTTACAAGTTCAGTAGGAACCAGACATTAATCTCACTGCATTTTTTTAAAACAACGAAACCTCTTTACTTGGTTCATTTTCTTTTGTCTCCTCAGTGAAAGCACACCTTCTGATAGATTACATTTCCTTCCCTTTAAATACTGTACACAGCCTTGCTGGAAAGCTTGTCCTATTTTCCCCAAACTGGATAAAGTTCACTTAGATGTACTTATGGGGGCCTCCCTCCCCTCCGGTGCCCTCCCAATCCTGGATGCCTTTCTGTCCTCCTCCATATTCTTGGGTGGGCAGAAACCTGGGGAGATGCAGCCACCAGGCAGCTTGCTACTCTTCTGAAGCACATCTGGGCTTTATATTAGGCCTTTAATTAATCCTCAGTGAAAGCCAAGCTATGACATTTTGACTGGGCAGGCTCCAGTTCTGGACAGGTCTTGATTTATTGCGACTGAGTCTCAACCAACTTTGATTTATTTCAGCTTAGGGGAGGAAGGCAAGCTTGGAACAGAAAAGCGCTGTTGAATGTTGAGCACGTGATGTCAGGACAGACCCTCCAGACTTTCAGGGCCACGGGACAAGCGGTTCAGAAGGGAAAGGCCATTTTAAACCATTTTAAAACCCTAAGATTTAAATAACACGAAACTGTACCAGATAAAATTGATGTAATCACAGAGGAGAGAAAACGGCTCCTGAAACAGCTGGCTGATTGTGGCAGGGGAGGAAGCCCCAGCCTTATCTCTGGGAAAAGGAGGAAACCCTGGGGGCCTTAGTGTTAATCAGGACTCTCATTTGCTTTTGGGGTCTGCTCCGTGTGGCTGTCTGTCCTTCCTGAGAGCAAAGGCCAGGAGGACTGCCCCCTCCTCAGCAACACCAACAACCGATAGCCCATTAAATGAGAGCAGATTTCCTTTGTGCAGGCAGACAGACTAAGTCAAAAGAAGGCAAAGTTATTCCATTAAGCAAAGACAAAAGGGTTAGTCCATTTAACGAATGAATTTGTTTCCTTTCCGGCCAGGCTTTCCTGACTGAGCCCTTAGTAGTGTGCTGTGCTCACTGCTGTGTCCTTGAGCACGGGCTGTCAGAAGAGTGACTCCCCAGCCCCCACACCAGCACTGCACAGTATCCTCCAGTTGGCCAAGTTAGGGCTCAGGTTGGTATCCACTTAATACCTCACTGCAGGCTTCACTGGGCCTAGCATGATGCCTGGCACATAGCTAGGAGCCCCCAGCACAGCAGCTTTGACTGCTGACAAAGCCCCGTTCCCTCCTTGGGGTGGCAGGAGTGCATGAGATGGACCGGTCCCCAGTGTCACCTGGTTGACAAAGGGCAAGTGTCAACAATTCTCGGAGGCAACGTTAAGTTCCTTAAGAGGGAGATAATGGTAGGAAAAATGTGTTGCAAAACAAAGAAGAGGGGAAGCAGAAGAAAGGGGATAAGGGCAGAAAAGATGGAGAGAGGTTGAACGGACCAAGAAAGTAAGAACAGCATAAGCTCTGGCATCCATGACATGAGATTCAAACTCATCCCAGAGACTTACCTGCATGTGCTCTGTGCAGGTTACTTCAAGCTATGCCTCCTTTGGGGAGCGAGCACTTATTCTGCAGGGCAGCTGTGAGGTCCGGGGGAAAGACTTGCAAAGTTCTTCCACACTGGACCTCACCCCTGATGCCGAGGACACAGGCTGGTGTCATCAGAGGCGGGGACCTCAAAGGTGCCTGTGCATGGCCATGTGGTGCCAACACACAGCTGTGGATGCTGACATGTGCGAATAACCCCACGGGGCATCTGGGAGCATGTGTGCAGGTGTCCCTGAGAAGGAGCGCCCAGGCGGCTGTTGAGTGCGAGCCATCTGACATTCTCAAATGGAAATGGCAAGTACCCACCGAGTCTTTCCTCACAGACCTTCACAGAATGGCTGTTCCAAAAGACGACACAATGATCTTTATACAAAACTACCAAATAAGTGATGCTTGTGACAAGTATTACTCTAATTGTTAGCTTTGTGACTAGTCTTAAAGGTGGATCAGCACATTAGGGACCTCAGAGAAGTGCTATCACATTTCAAAGCTGGCTGCATGGCATATGTATATATGTATATAAGCCATCCTGTGGGTGGTCAGTTCCCCATTCCTGCAAATAGCGAAGTGCCAACATTGAGGGCTGGGGTGCCAGGACACAGTAAGCCAGTTCCAAGTGTGCAGTGAGCCTTTGCACCGTGAAACAAACACAGTCCCAGGGATTCTTAGGTACTATTTAGCCCACACCAAAACACAAATTGCTGTTAAGTAAGATAACCTCGGTCAAATTAAATATTTGCACAATAAAATGCAATTATTTTGTCATTGAAGTCAGCATATTTTAATTTTTATTGTCTTTTTTAAACCTAGGTATGCACTGACTTTAGAAATCAAACTCTTTTCACATCTCTATGATACTCTAGTTTTTCAAAGAAATTCTCAAGAGGTTAGGGGGCTGTGACGCCCCAAATGCTGGCCATTCACAAGACCTATGAAGTCTACAGGTCCTGGGTTTGCATGCCAGGGGGTTTCCTTCAGTTCCAAAAGCTTTTGTGCTACAGAGCAGGGAGGGAGGGCAAGGGAAGGAGGAGGAGCTCTCCCCATCTGGGAGCTATCTTCGGATCACACAGACAGAAGGGGCTGTTCCCAAGGGTCCCAGGCTACACAAAGCACAGGCTGCAAGGTCCTTTTCGGTAGCCATTCATTCCCTAATAACACTTTACACAGCAGGAAAGGAGCAGAGAACCCACCACAGGGGCTCCCTGCACACAGCCCCAGCCCTCCGAGAGGAGGCGAGGGTGGATCGCACGCTCCTCTCCCAGACCATGGAGGGTGAAGGCTCAGATGCACTGCAAAGCAGTCAGTCCGTATGCTTCCAGGATTACTTGTTTTTCTGTCATTGTCTCACAGGCACATATGTGTGTCTGCAAGCACAAGCACACACTCTAACATTATTTGCTGTTTCGCATGTGTAATCTCTCTACCCATTTGACAACTGGCTTCTAGGGAAGAAGGGTGGGCATGCATGTGTCAGCACGTGTGTATCAGCTTGAACTCAACACACGTAGACTCAGATACTCTAAAGCTCACGTGACAGATGAGGGGAAGATAAGAAACTGGTGGATGGGTTCTAGCAAATCAAGCACCCCACGGTCCCATGTACTGATTTTCAAAGCTGAATTGTAACATAATTTAAGCCAACAAAACGAACTTGGCACAAAGCAAGATACTGAGACCTCTGAACAAAAGTAACTTTCTAAAAATATTTAAAAAGAAGTTTTGTTTAAGAAATCCAAAACCAACACCTACCTTGGGCCAATACAGTATTGAAACAAGGGAAGTGACAGGAACCCTTATAGAAATGTCCCACCTTTGAAGGTATTACCTTACTAACATAGGTGAACTCTGTTTTATGACATGGTGTATTTCTTTTCCCCAGGAAACAGGCCAATAATTTCCTAAAGCAACTGTCAGTGACTCATTTAATGTTACAAAGTAAATCTGACACAGAGCAAGCATGAAAGTCTTCTTCCATGGGAGGCAGGTAAGCCTCCTGAGCTGATACACATTTTACAAAAGCACAGAATTTTAAGGGAATATAGGGCTATAAACATAAGTTGCATGTCCATATAACAAAGACAATAACTGGCCAATAAATGAACTATAGAGTAATCCCCTCTTATCTGTGGGAGACATTCCAAAGTCCCCAGTGGATACCTGAAATTGCAAATACCAACAAATCCCAAACCGTACACACGCACACACAGTGTTATTTCCTATGCACACATATCCATGATAAATAATTTAAAAATCAGGCACAGTAAGAGCTTAACAACAAGAACTAATAATAAAATAGAACAATTATAACAATATGGCAGCATCAACACTCTTGCACCGTGGGGCCATTAGGCAAAGTACGGATTCGGTGAACACAAACACTACAGTACTTCCAACAGTCCATCTGATAACCACGGAGGCCACCAAGACACTAATGGGTGGGGAACATCAACAGTGTGGATCCACCGGACCAAGGAATGGTTCACGTCTGGGCAGAACGAAGTGGGATGGTGTGAGATTTCATCACGCTACTCAGAAAGGTGCACGATTCAAAGCTTCAGAATTACTTATTTCTGTGATTTCCCATTTAGTATTTTCAGATCATGGTTGACTGCAGATAGGTGGAGCCCTGGAGAGTGAAACTGCGGATAGGAGGGGACAACTGTGCCACCCTTTGTAGGCTCCTGTTCTTATATTTTTCACTTAAAAGCTTAAACTAATGTTTCTCTGCCCCAAGTAGTTTACAAATGTTGACCAATTTTGTTCTGAAAGTCTCTTGGCAAAAAATATTTACTTGAATCAAAAATGTCTTTAAATTTGGGCTATGCTACAAACCTCAGTAAAAGTGGTGTAATTTTAATTTCATCATTCCAGTTAACAAAAAGGCATAGAAATTCCATCACTCTACTCAGCCATCCTCCCTTCCTCTTGACTTCTTATCATTCCTCTGATCCTCAGACACACACAAGGCACCATAAGACAGGAACTGCTGCTCGAAGGCTTGGTGATTCCAAGAGAAGTGAGAGATAAGCTCTGCCCCATGGCTGTTTGCTCAGACAGCTGGACATGTATTGGAATAATCTGCTGTAGTCAGTTTCTTCATATTTTTATGTAGCTAAAGATTAGAGCAGAAACTCAAAAATCAGGAGTTCTGTGTTAAAATCCCAGGTTTGCACCTGACTCATGGCTGACCCTAAAGGCAAGCCATTTTAGAGAGAGGGGAGTTAGAACATCCACATCTCTGTAATTAGCATGCCTATAACAACCAGTTCAGAAAAAAATAGTTTGAGATTCCCAGGGGAGAAAAGGTTACATAAATGAAAGAATGACATGAGATCCACCAGAAAATGTAGGATATTAGTCACACGAGTCAAGTTATAAATATTTAATTTATCTGTGGTGTTGTCATTAAGAATAAAAAGAGCACATTATACCTCCTGATGAAATTCCTTTTAAACAAAGACTTTATGGCTTTTGGAACAAGTAAAGTTTGGTAAATTAAGTGAGATAAACCACAGAGAAAGGTGCAGCTAAACTGCTCTCCATAATGAAATTAATTCTTAGTCTGAAGCCGAGGCACTTGAGTAAAGTTTTTTCAAAATTCCCACTTGACAATTTAGGTTCTGCCTACTTGTGAATCACCTGCTTAAAAGAACAGTTACCAAGACTCTGTCTAGTATAAATTAAAGACCCAAAAGTATAGACTGTGTTCTTTGGTTAATCCTATGTCAACAGCTAGATGCTTTCTTAGGTCCTTTACTTTAGAAATTCTGGGATTCTCTGGATTGCAACAGGATCTCGCTGTGAGTGTAAGCTGCCCTCCTTTTGAGTGGGGCCCAGTAGTCACTGAGTGGGATTCCTGTGTGGTTGCTTTTCTCCAAGGACAATCTGTACTCCAGAAGATAAAAGGTGTCCATCTGTGTGTGGTGCTGGCTCTAGCCACTCCAAAACCTCCCTGAAGACCCTCCGTCTGGGGACAAGACTGGGAAGAGTCTTCTGCTTGCTCCTTCCACATGCAGGGACGGCACGGCCATGGCCCCATGGGCGAGTCAGCAGGCACAAGGTGAGGGTCACATGGTCACCACAATGAAAGTGATACAGTGCTTATCCAACAAGACGGCATCAGAGAAGCATCCTGATTTTCTTTTCTCACGGCTGCCCCTCTTCAGGATTCCGTAACCGTAGTGACGAACAGTGGTTTTTAAATATGTGATTCCATGTATAAGAAAGCAAACTCTTGATCAAGATCCAGAATCCCACTGTGGTGTTCACTATTGCAGGGCTAGCGTGAAATGAGACCTGAAACGTGGCTCATCCAAGATGAGGTGTGCTGTGAAGTATAAAATGTACACTGGATTCTGAAGACTTCATACAGAAAAAGGAAGGTAAAATGTCTCAATAATTTTTTAATATTTTTACATGTTTAAATAATATTTGGGATTTATTGACTTAAACAAAAATATTCTTATACTTACTGATACCTTTTTTACTTTTTATAGTGTAATAATCACTGAAAATTTAAAATTATATAACATATGGCATGCATGTATAGCTTGAATTTTACTTCTATCAGGTAGCACTTTCTATAGTATTTTTTGTCCTGGTATGTTAAAAAAAAAAAAAAAAAGATGTTAGCTTAGCTTAAGCTCAGAATAATAAATGAAACTGGAAAAAAAATATACTGGGCTTCATAAATAATTTGTTTCACTTAGGGATTGTACAACGTTAAAACACAAAATCATACTCTGTGTCACAGAACACTACATTTTGTTAGCAGATATACTTACAAACAACATAAACTTTATACTAGATGGTAAATAATGCTGTATGGAAAAAGATGATACCATATTCTCAGTTTCTAAATCTTAACCTTTGTTGAACTCCAGCCCCCTCCCTTTGAATATGAAAGTAAGATTTGGAACGGTGAAGTGATGGTACGAGGCTAGACAGCCGCACGAAAAGGCTGAGGACCAATACAGAGCACAGCAGATGCTTTGCACATACATGAGGCTGTTTTGATCCTCACCACAAACAGCCTCGGTATGAGGAATGTGTAGGGATAAGATTTAATATTCCATTTAGAGATAAATTCCACAAGTATATCTATATCTATATATACTGTTAATAAAAACAAGTGATAAGGCAAATGCCCTCTAGGAAATGGATCATAGGGGTTTTTCTCTGAATGAGTTAAGCATTGACTTCCTAAAAATTGCTGTTAAAAAACTGGCATTGTGTTTTTAAGAAAAATCTCTGGAAGTTCTGGAAAAAGGGCAATTAATTAATTAAATTTACCACTAAAAAGTTCACTTCACTTCCCAAGGTGGTCTGATGCAAAATCTGTTCCCACAGCCTAGACTCTACAGTCAGGGAAAGACGGAGGGTCTCGTTCGAAAGCATTTCGAAAGCAAAGAAAACAGCAATGTGTACCATATATTTGATGTGGGTAATAGACAGGGCCATCCAAGAGTAACGTTTCTAAAAGTAATAAGCTTTCCCTACATACTGACCCGCGTAACCAGAGCTGGGGAAACAGTCTCCAGGGACATGCTAATGTCTCCCAAAGAAGGGCAGTCAGAAAGTTCAGCTGCTCTATCTTTGGACCATTAATACTGTATGTTGAGTCAGGCTACATCCCAAAACACCTACAACTGAAAAGTAATTCTTCTCAAATGAAAACTGGCATATTAAGTGTACCCTCTGGGTTTGGGGAATGTTTCCCATCCCAAAATAAATTTTTAAGCACAAAGAGACAGTTAGAAATGGTCACTCTGCTGATAACCATGCTTTATTCAGTAATCTGTCAAACAGGAAAAAAATGGCAGAAAAAATACAGACGTTTATATTTTAATTTCCTTGTGCCTGTTCCTTCCCCTATTAAAAAAAAAAACAAAAAACAAACAAACAAACAAAAAAAAACATGGAATTTGTCAAAAGAATGAACAGCAATCATGAGAGTATGATATGCCTTCCACGCCACATGGGCTAGTTTTCAAGGGAAAAGAATTACAGCAGAGAGAGGATGTTGCCACACACATATAATAACGGTATGAACCATTCTGACTTGCAACATAAATTGAACCACTGAAGGATTTAAATGTTCCTCATTACCTTTTATTAGCCTCAATTTTTAACTTTTTTTCTTCCTCTTAAAATTAAGACTGAGCATTCCCTTCAACTTCGCACACCTTCAAGCAACATCCCGACTACGCGAGGTCTTCGAGGGACTACAAACTACTCTGTAGGGGAAAAGCACCTCCAAAAACCAAATCCCCCAGTATAGAGTTTTTTCAATGTCTCTAAACTCTTCATAAAAATTATAGGCCTGAGGCTACATTTGAAGACTTTTTCAAACTAAGGAGAAGAACAAAATATTTCATAATCTTATCATTTTAGAATCTACCATTTCTGATCACTAAAAATAAGTGATCTTGGCTGGGCGCGGTGGCTCACTTCTATAATCCCAGCACTTTGGGAGGCCGAGGCGGGTGGATCGGCTGAGGTCAGGAGTTTGAGACCAGCCTGGCCAACATAGTGAAACTCTGTCTCTACTAAAAATACAAAAATTAGCCAGTTGTGGTGGTGTGCGCTTGTAATCCTAGCCACTCGGGAAGCTGAGGCACGAGAACGAGTTGAACCCAGGAGGCAGAGATTGCAGTAAGCCAAGATCATGCCACTGCACTCCAGCCTGGGCAACAGAGTGAAACTTTGTCTAATAAAATAAAATAAAATAAAATAGAATAAAATAAAATAAAACAAAATAAGTGATCTAATCAAAGGATTGTGGGGAGCACTACATCTTTTGAGTTCTTTCTATGTAATAGCCAACAGGTTAAACACTTTGCATTATCTTACACAGTAAAATTTGAAAGCTTTAAATACAAACAGTTGTAAAACACAGTTTTAACCAAATGTGAAATGTAATGCCTCCGGGGTGATGAATGTGATACCCCACCTTCCCTCAAAAAAAGAAAAAGAAAATACTCTGGGGTCTTCCTCTTTTCATAGCTTGTGGATCTCAATTACCCCTGGGATGTGCACAGACCAAAAACAAAAGACAAAAAGAAAAAAAATGAAATACACATATACAAACAAAACCTTTTGGGGACTGTTTCTAAAAACAAAGATTTAGAAAGCTGTATTTCACAAAGTGAAAAATAAGTGCACACTTGCTCAGAAAATTTTCAAAATCTGTAGAATATTACAACATAAAAATACAGAATTTCAACCTCATGCACGCACCCCTCTGAAAATGTGCCCAATGACCAGCTGGGATTCTCTGTGTGTACCGCAAGCCCAAAGCAGCATTACACATTGCCCTTCAGGATGAGATTGACCTTACCTCTGCCACACAAACTATAAACTGAATGTCACATCCTTTAGTTATGTAATTTGCTCATTGTTTATTGTTACCTTACTCCTTCATCGTTAAAGAAAACTAGTTATTAATAATTGACCCTTTAAGAAAATTTGTATGTGGTAAAAATGTCTGGATTATATCCTCAGTTGCCTCAGTTTGCTGCCAAGGAAATTTGGTAGCCAACTATCTAAAAGATGTTTTTAGAAGCAAGTTTTCTTCCTCAAAGAATAGAAGGGTGTGATTTGTTTTAAAAGACCATATTCCAGTTACAGGAAAAAAAATGCTATGTCAAAAATGACAATAATATGCACTTTTTCACCTTGGAAACTCTAGACTTGAAAGAAGCCCATAGTATAAGTTTTCCATCACTCCAGTTGAATTCTAAGACCACCAGTGAAACAGCACCACTCAGAAAACCACAGGGTGGCCTTGCTAGAATACACATACAGCTGCTAAGGAACAGGAAACGAAGCCAGATGGTTCTGCTGAGGGAAGCACTTTTTTTCTTTATAAAACCAAAAAAGTACTAACAGGTCAAACATAAAAATGCAGATATGGTAAAGCGGAAAGCTAACAGGAAGATTTATGTAAATAAGGCAAGCTTAAGTTTGCATTATGTTCCCATCTACATCAGTAAATGGATGTAGGGGGGGAAAGGAAAAAATAATACAGTACATCTATCCTACAGATCTTTTTGTTGATGGGAAAAATGCTACTAGCAATCCCATTTAGGCACTGCTGCTAAACTGTGGGAGCCAAAAGCCAGCATCTGATTTGTATTACATAGAACGTGTGTGAATTATCATGAAAGTTATTTTTTTTGTTTTGCCTTTTGTTTTTTTTTAATTAAGAGAACCTTTAGGCCGGCGCGGTGGCTCACGTCTGTAATCCCAGAACTTTAGGAGGCCAAGGTGGGCGGATCATGAGGTCAGGAGATCGAGACCATCCTGGCTAACACAGTGAAATCCCATCTCTACTAAAAATACAAAAAATTAGCCGGGCGTGGTGGCGGGCGCCTGTAGTCCCAGCTACTCGGGAGGCTGAGGCAGGAGAATGCTTGAACCGGGGAGCCAGAGGTTGCAGTGAGCCAAGATCAGCCACTGCAGTCCAGTCTGTGCGACAGAGGGAGACTCCGTCTCAAAAAAAAAAAAAAAAAAAGAGAGAGACAGAACTTTTAAATGCAGAGTCTGAAGTAACTATAACCTATACTCTGGCTTCTTACACATCTGGTTTAATGTAGTTATTCACAGTCTCATGAAGTCCCAATGCAGGGTGACACGTGACACCTGAGACTATTTCCAGGGAAGATCCCTGTGCTCCAAGTTCCCAAGGTGCACTCCTCACAATGTCAAAGGCAGAACTGCAGCAGGCACTGGGCCTTAGTCTTGTGTCTCCCAAGGATTTGGATGGCAAATTCTGGATCCTCTCCTGTCACACCCAACTATCCACGCTTCTTGACTGGAGTCTGCAAAGCTCAACACCCAGCCACTGAGCCTCCCTGAAGCAGAGCAGTGTGGTCGTGCGCACAGCTCTGATGAGTGCGGAGCTAGGGCCCTCTCTCCAACACAGGCCCCGCCTCCTGCTTAGGCCTGGGCAGAAGTGTGCAAGGTTGCCATGACCTTGGGATGCTGAGGATACCTTGGGAGGTCTGCAAGTCAGGCAGCGGCCGGCCACTGTCCACCCTGGGCTCCAGTTACAGTAGGGAGCTGGCATCCACTAAAGGGAGCGCAGCACGGAGGCCTCACATGCCCTCAGGCCTCGAGCCATCCACTGTATCTGCAGAGAATGTGTATCCACACAGAGCCGGTGGTTTTGCTTTTCCCATAAAGAAGCTGGACACCTGGATTTGAGGCTGAGTTGGTTTGACTCAGTTCAATCTCAGGCAGTTGAGCACCGGGGTTCAAGACGCTGTGAGAGATGGCAGGGGCCAGAGGCAAGCGTGTCAGCCAGGCCCTGGCAGGGGCTCGCAGGGCTGAGAATAAAGCGCTGCAGATAAAGCGGGAAATGGCCACTTCTTCAGTGAAGTGGCCAGGAAAGTAGGGCCCCCGAGGAGGGCATCTGCAGAGACAGCTGAGTGCTGGGCCTGAGCAGGGCAGGACTCCAAGGGCAGGCGGGGGCAGCCCAGGGCTGGCACAGGGCAGGGCCAGCAGCTCCAGGGGAGGACGCCGGGGCCCTGCCCAGGGCCGAGAATGCATGCTCCAGACAGTGGCCTTTACTCCGTGGTGGAGACATTGATGGTTTTAAGTTGAAATATGACAGTATCTGTATCTCAGAAAGGCGACTCTGGCAGCCATGTGGGAGGCAGAGAGAGCATCGCAGTGCGGGGCACAGCCAGCACGAGGGTTGGCCGGATGAATGTGCCTGATCTGGGCCAAACTCAGCAAGCCTCTCTCTCTCCACCTTATTTTTTTCCCTCTAGTGAGAAAAATATGAGAATAGCACCTATCTTATCAGACTGCTGTGAAAGTAAGCTTGTGAAAGTGTCCAGTAGTTCATGCATTTTCAGTACGCAATAAGGTTTTGGAAATAAAGGCTAAATGGGTATTTTAATTAATGGTTTCAGGCTCAAGGAAGACTTTTTCTTTAAAATAACAACTGACCATTAGAGCCGTTCATAAAGAAAGGGCCATACTGGGAGATGGCGACACCTTCCTCATTCGGACATGTTCTGCCCAGCCACTGCTTATGCAGGCTTCACAAGTGGAAGCTAAGCTGTACCTGAAAATCTCAGCATTCTTACTGGTGTAAAAACGGTCTTTAAACATTTTTCAATATACAATCATAGTTTTTATGTAGTTTAGCCCTTTATTCCCATGATGTTTTTGATACCCCATTCTAGACTGACAACATGGCTGTAGGGAAAGGAAGACCAGTAGCCATCTAGTTACAAGGTAGCATGCCCACAGTGACTAGTGCTGGTGAAACGTGAGGGTGCAGCTGAAGGAAAAGGGGGCATCTGCCAGCCGCTCACCAGGCTCTATCAACCCTTCACATGCGGGGTCGGGGGTTGTTCAAACTCAAGATGCCATTGGCCCTAGCACAGATTCTCCAAAGTAAGAGTTTTTATATTGTATTCCTACCCCACAACTTGTGAAAGAAAGGGAGAGGGAGAGAAGAACAGCTAGAAGGAGGGGAAGGGAAAGGAGGGAAGGGGAAAGATGGAAAAAGAGAGGTAGGGATAAACAGAGGGGAAGGAGAGGGAAAGAAAGAGAGAGAGGGACAAAAAGGGAGGGAGAGCAAGAGAGAAAGACAATCATGGCACAGTGACTTAGGAAGAATCCTACCGAAATGCTCAATAAAGCCAATGTAATTTCTTTGAGCCCCGCTGGACTGCTAACATTTGAGAGCCCAACACCACGCACAATTAAACAAGCAAACCCACAATTCATTAGGGATGATTTTAATAGATGACTCATTAGCCAGCCAGTCAATGATGCTTTGTTTTCCCAAAGGCCCAGGCAGATGCTTAACTACAATGAGGCTTCCACTGCCACTGACAAAAGGCAATGGAATCTAAACCACCCATGCCACATCTTCAAGCTTCTTCAGGTGTTTTTTTGAAGATAAGCATCAAATGAAATGACTTCTGTTAAACTTGTATTTCCTGTACAGAATTTATATCTTCTTCAAATTATATGATTGTATAACTATTAAAATACTACTTACTGTAAAGGAAGGCTGTTTAGGACACAGGGCCTACCCTTTTAACATTTGGCTCCTGAGATGTTTTGCAGTTTCCTTCTCACTCAGTTTCTCACACCGGAGTGGTTTCACAGTATGATTACAGATATCAGGCCAGTAGCAGAGATGCTAGTTTATATGCAATTCCTAGTGAGAGGAATACGTTTTCTACACAATCAACACTTGAAGTCACTAAAAAACATGACTTTAAAATCTCGCAAGAATGACTAAATATGCCAAAAATCAACCCAGAAACATGGCACAGTATCACGGCAAGCCACTGCCCTGAGGAGCTGGCAGAACAGGGCTGAAACCCACTGCCTGATACCAAGAGAAGACATCAGACAAGGGTTTCTGCTTTCAATGTCAGCCTTTTCCTACGAAAATGACAAAAAACAATGCGTGCTCTCCTAACCACGGTTAAATATGTGTTGGGAGAATCAAATACGAAGATGCAAACGATGAAGCACTACGGGAACAGAAAAGGACAGACTTCCAGGGTTTAAAATAAGTTCTAGTGATAGATCTTTGTATTTTATTTTCAAACTTGAAATTTCAGACCCAGACAAAACCAGCAAGTAATTCTTGACTAAAGGACACACTGTAAGAAAAAACACATGAAACTATGCAGCCCTTGACATCCTCATCTCTGCCTTTTTCTGGTGAGACGAAGTAGACACAGCTCCACTACCTTGAACGGGTATCTGTATCCTGTGGACTTGGTGACAGAATGGCCCGAGAGTCAGGAGGCCAGCCGAGTCATCTTCCCGGAATGCAACCTGTACCTTCCAGCACAAGCACCCACAAGTTATTGCTCTGCTTTGTGAGTCAGAAGCTGGAGGACGGACCCGAGAACAGGGATATGTCGTCTGAGCATGTGGGTGATGTGCAACCAGGGAGGAAATGAAATCACACTCACAAGGGACAGCAAATGGGACTGCAGAAGGCTTTTCTTTTCTTCTTACTGCACTGTGTGCACAGATTTTTCCCAGAGCCACTGTCAAATAACTACATAAGAATCTTTAAGTAATTCTTATATTAATATAATATTAGATATTATATAAAAGATATTAATATAAAAGAATTCTGTATATTAATATAATAAAATATACTATATTAAAAATAAAGTCCTATTATTACAAGATGACCTGCTTCTAATGTGCATGTGTTGGTGATGGGTACAGACTGAGAGACAGGATAGAGAGGGGAGAAGGGAAGGGACAGGAAAGTGGGAAGGTTTTCCATAACAACAGAGCCTTCCTTGGAACTCTGGCTCTCTAGAAGAATCCTCTAACCAATGAGATCCTTGAAAACTGAGAGGAAATAGAGTGATGATCACACAAAAAGGTTTCTGAATGAGCTGATGTCAGTATCATCAAGTACTCCCATGGGTACTTGGTCTTACAAGCTAATGCTAGATTAGTGATTTTTAAATATTGTTTTGTAAAATAAGTCCAGTTTATCCTTCTTCCTTTCCATTCTTCTATCTGCTTAGATATTCTTCCTTTAAAAATACGAATAAGGCTGGGCATGGTGGCTCATGCCTATAATCCAGCCCTTTGGGAGGCCGAGATGGACAGATCATTTGAGCTCAGGAGTTCAAGACCAGCCTGGGAACATAGGGAGGCCTTATCTCTACTAAAAAGAAAAAAAAAAAAAGCAGCTGGGTATGGTGGTACATGCCTGTAGTCCCAGCTACTCAGGAGGCTGAGGTAGAAGGATCACTTGAGCCTGGGAGATCAAGGCTTCAGTGAGCCAAAATCATGCCACTGCACTCCAGTACGGGTGACAGAGCGAGACCTACCTCAAAATAAGTAAATCAAAAGTAAAAATAAAGCTAGGAATAAGGTCTAATACTAGTAGAATCTAGAGAAAATCAGGAAACTGGCCACTGTGTGAGAACATATAGACATTACTTCCTTTCCTTTATGGTCTGCACTGAACCAGAAAGAAAGGTGCTTGCAGACGTTTTGCTGATATCAAGTAAATCCAGCACAACTCAACCTAAGTGTGGTAAGATCATATTCTGGGGGCAATGTCTTGTGCTAGCTAAAGAAAGCATCTTTTAATAGTAAAAGAAATGGAACACATTTCATATATACAGATTTCATTTTTATAATTGTATGAAGAAACGATGCGCAGGGAGAGCCAATTCAGGTATTTACTGGGCATCTGTAAAGATAAAGAGGGATAGGATCCAGGTCCTGCCTTCCAGAAGCTTCCCCGAGAGAGACCGACATGAGACAGCTAACAAAGTCCTGGCTGCTCCTCGGAGGTCTCCCTCACTTTTCTCTCTATAGCAAGAACCCAACCATTCTCTCTATGAGAAAAAACGGTAAAAGTGATCTCAAGTATTTTACATAACTCTGAGAGGTACTTAGGGAAGCTATCCTATGGAGTAATTTCATCCCTTTCTTTGAGAACTCTACTAATAATTTCCATATGAGGTTTAGGCCAACAATGTAAAAACAATTTCTTAAAGGATTTCTCACTTTTGCCTTTACATAATTCGGCTTCTGTAAACTGCACCGGTACATAACCAGCCCTAGTAGAAGTCCAATTGTTTTTCTCTTCTAAAAGGAAAAGGAGACTTTTACTTAACTGTACCCCAAATTTAGCTGTTCGGGGCATATGTAGCATAGTTTCTGAAGCAACTCTAACAAGTCAAAAATCCTCTGGTAATTTGATCCCAAGAGAACAATGGCTTTTGAATATTCTTCACCTTCGATAAGGCATAGCGTAGGAGCACATGGAACAAAGTCCCCAGCCTGTATTAAACTTATTTCACCAGCAAGTCAGTGTTAGACAGCTTATGCTTACATGAGATCTGACCCATTTCCTACAGTATCCAGTCCATGGTGCCTGGTCTTACCGTTGATGCCCTGGGTCATCAGACAATCAGAGTCTAGGGGAGAACAAATCAGCACTACAAAGCCATCAATTATCCCAGCTTTACTGATGTCAACAGGTAGAAAACTGAAGTAACAGATACTAAAAATACAAATGACCCAACACTCACAGAGAGGATCCAACTTTCTTCTTTACCTGAGAAAAAGGATAAGGAGAATCTTTGTGGCATTACTGCTATAATTCCTTCCCACAGGAGAAGCAGAAGAGATGTCTTCCAGCAGGAAGTGAACGGGGCTGAAAATAAAATGTGTTTCTTTGCTTTTGGGAACATTTAGCTTAGAAAAGGTGTTGTTTTGTGTCCTTGGATACAAAGGCAAGATGAACATGCTTGTACTAGAGAGTGCCCTGAGGATGAGCCTGGGAACCTGGAGCGTGGGCTTGGGCATTCAAGTGGCCCACAAAGGGACGGGGCAGAGCCCCCAGGCCTCTCCACCAGAGCTCTGAAAAGACAAAACATGTAATTTTAGTAAATTATTGCCTGCAATAAAGGTGTTAATAAGTAGGATAAAGCCAAGCAGGACTTCAGCATGCATTTAAAAACAGAGATTGGACTCTCAGCTTGTGTGTGCATAGGAAAGAGACAGAGCAAGAGACACAGTGATTAACATACGGTGTGTGTGCAAAAGACTGCCTCGACTGCAAACACGTTTTGCCCTCTCCAGAGTGCATGAGTGTAAATATGAAGCACTGAATATTGAAGATATATACCTTGTATAAGCAAAATCATCACTAAATTTAGATGATGTCACATCTTATAAGAGATATTTACATCTATTTCCCATGGACAGTCTTGTTATTAAAATTAAACAGTCAGTTTAGTTCATATTTTCAGATTTTCCAGACTTTTGTGGAAGTCACAAAAAAGTGGGAGACACCAGTGAAGGAAGAGACAGCTGGAGAGCAGGGTAGGGAAAGAGGAAGGGCAGACCGGGCTGCGGTGGACAGAGAAAGCTCAAGGAATCTCATGGACTTGGTAAGTGTAAAGTGAATAGCTAACCCATTCACTAAGTGTGAGAAGTTCTTTAGTGTAAGAACTTTCTTATACTATTTTCCTCGTACTTTTGCTCTTAAGACTCTAGCACCATGACTTTCTCAAGAACAATGGGTCACTTCCTGGTCCGCAGTGGTATAATGACACTTCACATCAACGAGCATGACTAAAGGGTGGAGTACAAGCTTCCATCTTAATGTGGTTAATTGCTACCCATTAGAACTTAAGCAGCACTTACATGAAGTTTCATAGTCCTCATAATCCACGTCCACAGGCACTATACCTAACCCATTTTATATGAATATGCAATTTTATTCTCTCTGCATTTTCATCCTCTCTCCATACATATCCTTGCCAACAACTGCTTTTCTGATTTAACATCATATGCTCAACATTATGTGGTTTAAATCAAACTGAAAATGTGATCTAAGAATGCACCCAGTCTCATGTTTCTAAATTATCTGTGAATGAAAACTCGATTCATACTGGAAATATGGGTGATATAGGTGTCTTTCATTAAACAACACTTTAAAACGGGCGCTACAGGTTATTTGGGGACACAGCAGCTCCTGGGATGTCATTCCAATCAAGCAAGACCCGGCCAGGTAAAACAGGCAACTGATTTTCTACATTTTTCTAACTTATTTTAAATAATATACTGAAAAGTTTACTGTACAGGATGAAAAAAGAGAAAAAAAGACAAATGGCAAGTTGAATTTGTTATACAGAGTTTTCCGCAGCCAGATCAGGAAAATGGTTTTTTGCTTAATCTAAACATTTGATGTTTCAAAGATGTAGGAAACTGTTATGAGCTTTTCTTTTCCTATAAATAAAAAGTTGTTCTTTTCTCTTCATTAATCAAGGCCCTTGAACTGCCTTCCTTAAAGGTTGGTTTGTTAGAAACAACACAGAAACCACGTTCTTCTAAATACAGATAAAGGCGAGACTATTTATTTAGTTATTTTCATTTGTATTTCTTGGTGTATTTTTCAAAGAGATTGTATTAAATAGCCCCATAGAAGGCTAGAAGATTTTTCCCCACAATGGAAAACAATAACAATACCTCACTAATCAATATAAAAAGTCAAAATAAAAAATCGACGAGTATTATAACACACTCAGCAAGCAGGCCACGGACAGATTTGCCTTCCAAGAAAGAACACCTTAGGCTCCTGAGTAATAATGTGGAATCAGACTCCCAAAGTGAGTAGAAATTCAATTGCTGGCCTTATTACCTAACAGTCACTTGACAAAGATTCTAACAGAACAGATTTTCTAGGAAACTCTACAGGTAAATATCCTCTGCATACAGTTACACAATGCCTTCCCCTGTGCTATGAAGACAAAGACAGGAACGATGTCGTTAAGATAGACAGCTCTCAGCAGAGGCCTGGTTTTTCTGGACCACTGTCACTTTATGAGACAGCTACAACCGCACCATTGCTTTCTGTTAAGTAAGGCCTCACTAACAAACGGATTCAGGCACCACTAACACTTTAGACAACGGAAACACAAAAAGACGCTACTGCTGTATGCTACTCTCCTGCATATGAACAAACATGGTCTACTGATGGTGACAGAGGCAGGAAGTAGACAGGCGCAGGTCCCTGGTGAAGCCTCACCTTCAAACCCAAAAGCCTGAAACTCATGACCCAAGGTGACAACCTCTACTCCTATTTGTCCACTCTCTCCTGAATGGTTCTTTCTGAATAATGCCTTTTTGCCCATCAAATGTTGCCTTTTTCAAAACTACCGATGGCCCGTCCTGTACCCCATCCTCTGCCTATAAAGACCCCAGTCTCAGTCAGTAGAGGAGAGAAAAGTGGTTTGACTGGAGAGAGGAGACTTGACTTCAGAGAGCGGCTGGACTTCGGAGGAGAGGCGGCTTGACTTCAGGGAAGAGCCAGCCGGACGTCGAGGGAAGACGACCTGTTTGTCCTGTCCCCTCCACAGCGAGCTCCCCTCTCTGCTGAGAGCCATTTCCACAGCTAAATAAAACCCTCCATTGGTGCGGTGTGGTTGTGTCCCCTTTCAAATCTCCTCTTGAACTGTAGCTCCCATAACTCCCACGTGTTGTGGGAGGGACCCAGCGGGAGACAACTGCATCACGGGGCGGTTCCACCTCCTGCGCTCATGGTAGTGAACACGTCTCACAAGAGCTGTTGGCTTTAAAAGGGGAAATCCCTTTCACTTGGCTCTCATTCTCTCTCTGCCATGGAAGACATGCCTTTCGCCTTCCACCATGATTGTGAGACCTCCCCAGTCATGTGGATCTGTGAGACCATTAAACCTCTTTTTCTTTATCAATACCCGGTCTCCAGTATGTTTTATCAGCAGCATGAGAACAGACTAGTACATCTGCCTTCACCATCCTTCAAGTGTCCACACCACCTCATTCTTCTTGGACTCCAGACAAGAGCTCAGGACCCACTGAGTGCGGGTACCCAGAAAAGGTTGTTACACTGGCCCTTTGCCCTCGCTGGCGGAGGGCAGCTGCTCCACGTGATGAGGCAAAGGGCCAACTGAGCTGATAACACACGGCTGTCCACAGACGGCAGAGCTAAGACAGCACTAACCCACCCTCTGGGGCTTCAGGGGCACAGGCACCCCCACCTGTGTACCACAGCAACACCCGCACGAAGACTGCTCCTGCCGGTGACCAGAGCAGCTGGTCTCGCTCTCTCACGTGCATGCTCCTTCCCGCAAGGGGTTGAGCGCAGCACAATGAGTAAATGGAGCTTGCTCCTGCCAGTGCACAGAGCAGCAGCCAGCCGGATCCCACACCCGCTCACTCACGCGCTCCCTCCCGCAAACAGTTGAGCAATGCGGGCCAAGTAAACGGAGCACCCTGTCACAAGTCCAATGAAAGGGTCGTGAAAAATCTGACATCAATGGTGATGTTGCAACAAGCACACTTCCCTTAAATAAGATCTCAAAGTTTAAATGACATCCGATCCTTCCAGATTTGTGTCACATAGGATACAAAATGCTAGTAGAAGATGGACAGATGGGAAAGAAAGGACTGGGCAGCAGTGGGCAATTCTCCCAGCTCTGTCTGTAACCTATGTACCCTGCCAGAGGCTCCTCACCCTCCCCAGGTCTCTGTATTAGCTGAGAACTGAGAGCTGGAATGAAGATGAATTCATTCAGAAGACAAGGGGCAGAGGGCACTGGAGACCTGACTACATATTTTCCCCAAACACACTCTTTGCTTCTTTACCTGATACAGCCAATAGCACAGGTTCAGCAAGATCTGACAGCTATCTCAGCCAGTTTCTTACCTTTAAAATCTATAAAAAGTCTTCAAAAGTTTCCAGCATGTAACAAGTGCTTAACATTTGGCAATTACATTTATTTCTAAAAGTAGTTTTGTTATTATTCAGTCTGTGCTCACTGTCCCCTGCCACCTCCACACACAAAGAAGGATGCAGGTATATGATGTTAAATTCTGATGAATTTCAACGCTCACCCCTAGCGATCTTCACGTCCTCTGGATTACCAGTAGGACCCTTCTGGAGCATCGGTGGGATTCGCTGTAACAGGAAAACCTCTTGCCACTTTATACATGGCTTTTACTGAGTCCTGGAAAGAGGCTGGACTTAGGTCTCTTGATTAACCCTGTCTCCCAAGAGCAAGGGGTCTTTTTTGTGGGTGGTAAGAGCCTTAAGATACTCTGGCCCAGCTCCTACCAATTAGCTTATCAGTCAATATGTTCTGGCTGTAGTTGTGTTTAGGTTATCAGTCAATATGTTCTGGCTATAGTTGTGTTTCACATATTTTTATCAAAGTGGGACCTCAGTGGGACCATACACTGTCATTTGTAGCAACCACAACAGTGACCATGGCTGGTACTCAATAGAATATATGTTGAACGAACAATGCCACCCTGAGAAGTCAGAGGTTCTCTCTCTTGCTATTTTCAGCTACCACTGCTATAATCCTGACTGCTGGACACTAGTTGAAAATGGCATGCATTGCCACTAGAGTGTTTCTCATGAAGCTGCTTGAGCCTATATGGAGGGAGGTGGGCATAAAAGCAGGTTGTAGAGGGGTCAGGTAAATACTTAAGATAAAAATATTTTAAAAGTTTGAACTGCTATCTATATCCCATAAAATGCAAATTTTTAGTAACTTGTGTTTGTGCAAATTGTTTATAGCTGTAAGCCATTAGCACTACAGTAATTACTTAAATAGTAATTTTTATTCAAAATGCACAGCAATTGTAGACATTAATTACAGAATTTGGGTGGTATGTGGGTGTTTGAGGTAAAATTTATTCAATTATTCTGTATGTTTAAAAAGTTTTATAATAAAATGCTGGAAAAGATCTAACTGCCTATGACTTTATTCAGAAGTACAATATAATTTAATATAGCTGTATGTATTTTTTCTTCAAGTTGAAGTACTTCTTACTCATTTAAATAACTTTGAAAACATCTTGATCTAGGAAGCAAGACTACAGGTGGATGAAAATGAATTGGAATCAGCAACAAGTAAGGACTTTTTATAAATCGTTGCGAAAATTTTTACAAGTCAGAGGTAAACTTTATTCATATATGTATAGCGCACTGATGCTAATTTTTTACAGGCTTTATATTCTGTCCTTTACACAGATGGAAAAATCAAGATAAAACAGCTTGTCTGAGCTGAGAAACAATCTACTTGCACAACAGTGATCACCAGCACCCACCTCACAACAGGAGGAGAAAATGCTCTCTGCTCTTCATTACGGAAATTCACTGACAAGTAAAAAAGTGTCAGTCACTTTATCTAAAGGTTTGCTAAAATTTTTGCGTATAAAAGAGAGGGGTTGTGATACGGAAGAGGGGCAGGGAAGTGCCGGGAGGAGAAGGGCAGGTCCCTGGTAAGGGCTCCACCCCCGGGCCTATGCCCACGGACTAGGTGAGGACAGGCACTCCTGCCTTCACGCCCAAACGTTGCATTTCTCCAAGACCACCCTGGCCCACCACACCCCCATGCTGTGCCTATAAAAACCCCGAGACTCTAGCAGGCAGAGACACAAGCGGCTGGACATGAAGAGGAACACACAAGCAGCTGGATGTTGAGAGAATGTCGAGAGCACACCAACAGGCGCCAGTACCCCAGCGGTCCAGAGACCGGCGGAAGTATGCGGGGTTTGGCCGGGGCGGAGAGAGGAGAGCTCCGGCCACTGACAGACCCGACTCCAGGGGAAAACCACCTTCCCACTCCATCTCCCTTCTGGCTACCCCATCTGCTGAGAGCTACTTCCACTCAATAAAACCTTGCACTTATTCTCCAAGCCCACGTGTGATCTGATTCTTCCAGTATACCAAGGCAAGAACCTCAGGATACAGAAAGCCCTCTAATTGAGCTAACACAAGTGGCCTATGGACCGCTAAACTAAAAGCGCACCCTGTAACACATGCGCGCTGGGGCTTCAGCTGTCAACATTCACCTCTAGATCCTGCTGCAGGGTTGGAGCCCCACAACCTGCCCATCTGCATGCTCCCCCAAGAGGTCTGAGCAGTGGGGGCCACAGCCCATCACAGGCTCTGCGAGGTGCATGAGGGAACTCTTCCCATTTCAACTGTGTAATTAAAATGTATGTAAATGAGATGGTATTAGGACTTGTTTGATCTACATTTGCAAACACTTCTTTATTCTAAAGTTGATTTCAGTGTCAGGGTGCATATGTGTTTTAAACAAACAATACCTCTCCTTTTTCACTTTTATGATTGCTGACTTTAATTTTGGCAACAAATTTACTTTTAGTCATAAATCTCTGAAGTAACCTTATGTTAATACATTTAAAATTGCAAGGAATGATAATATTTCTTAAAATGGAGAGTACCAAGCTATAAATTCTTACTTAATAATCGTACCTTTTCAGAAACCAAGAAATTTAAACTTTGTTCAGAACACATAAATGAGAACTATAAAATGCTTCCTACATCATCAACATATTAGAAACCCAGGCGAGTCCTGCATACACAAGACCCAGTTGTATTATGGAACCAATCAAGACTTGGATGGCAACGAGAATGACCTAACTTTCTATCTGTCTCTCCATGGAATCCAACCATTCCAATTTTTATTTAAAGGGTAGAGTGTTTATGTATTTTTATTCAAAGGCTAGAGTGTTGTGTGAATATGTTGGCCTGTGGAAAGGCTGTAATGAGACCATCTTGTCAAGCAATAATAAAAATGACTTCATTTGACACAACCTTTTTGCACCAACCCCTATTTGAGCCAAAATGTTTATAAAATATTTTTATTTTATGCTAATTCAAATGTGGGCTTGTTGTGCCAAGATGTGGACTACACTTGCAGCAGTGCTAGCTTGGCATTTGGGGAATGAGATCACAGCAGGGTCCTTCTTTCAGATCTACTAGTTTACACAAGACTTTCTCCTTACTTACTTAACAGTCTCATTCATTTTCATGAGACTATTTGGCCTATTTCTGAAATATCACCTCCTACTCCAGCCAATTACAAAGGTTTACACACGTTCATTTAAAATATATGGAAAATAAAGACAGTCTAAAGAAGAAAATAAACATAACCTGTAAAAAGCACTATCAACATTATGGTATACCGTTTCCCTCATTATCAAAATCTATTAGATTCCCGACTCCTTTTTCACATAAGTGCAAGATAATAGAATTGAATGAAATTTAATCTATTTGTTTCCTTGAACTTGGAGAAGAGTTTGGATAAAGAACACCTATATAGGGCCAGGTGCAGTGGCTCAAGCCTGTAATCCCAGCACTTTAGGAGGCCAAGGTGGGTGGATCATGAGGTCAAGAGATCAAGACCATCCTGATCAACATGGTGAAACCCCGTCTCTACTAAAAATACAAAACTTAGCTGGGTGTAGTGGCACGCGCCTGTAGTCCCATCTACTCACGAGTCTGAGGCAGGAGAATCGCTTGAACCCGGGAGGCAGAGGTTGCCGCGAGCTGAGATTGTGCCACTGCACTCCAGACTGGTGACAGAGCAAGACTCCGTCTCAAGAAAAAAAAAAAGAAAAAAAAAAAAAGAATACCTATATAGCTTATTACATAGCTCTATGCAGATGCTGACGGCTAGAAGGCTAAACGATAAATAGATATTATTGAGAAAATAATGTATTTTTACAAAACAAGCCTCTTATTTTTTAGTAGGTAAGGTCATTTAGGTTAGACAAAAGAAAGTTTTGGCTTCTCTTGCCAATATCTACTTTCTCATAATTTCTAAGTGTGGACCTATATAGTTTTTGATGTGATGTTCTGAAAATATACCGAAGGATTAATGTCATAAAATGCTTCTTTGTAATTATAGCTTAGAAGCACATATTTAAAAGATCTAGGCTGGGCATGATGGCTCATCCCTATAATCCCAGCACTTTAGAAGGCTGAGCGGGCGGATCACCTGAGGTCAGGAGTTTGAGACCCACCTGGCCAAAATGGTGAAATCACATCTCTGCTAAAAAAGCAAAAATTAGCCAGGTGTGATGGCACATGCCTGTAATCCCAGCTACTCAGGAGGCTGAGGCAGGAGAATTGCTTGAACCTGGGAGGCAGAGGTTGGAGTAGGCCGAAATCATGCCACTGCACTCTAGCCTGAGCAACAGAGTGAGACTCTGTCTCAACAATAAATAAATAAATAAATGATCTTAATGTTGCAATGTTCAAAATTTAAAGTCAAAGCTAATTATTTTGTGTGTAACAGAAATCACTATTAGGTATTCAAACACACACACATTTTTTATTGTTATGAACAAAATGAAGATCGCAGGTGAGCCTAATCTCTGCACTAGCAAACAAACTAATTGTTTGCTTTATTTTGTAGGCATTACAGTTTCTTTTTGAGTTGCATAAATGAACAAGAAAGCTGGGTCCGGTTTTCCAGAGAGGGATCACTCGGGACGGAAACAGACTCATGAGCACAGGAAATCTGTGAGCACTTGAATAAAGGACAGGCAACTCCAGGGAAAGGAAAACGCCTCCACCATGCTTGCTCATGTCTGGTCGCAGAACCAACACAGGTATCAGGGAGATCAGGGCAACGTAAAATGTAACCACTTGTTTATAAAAGAAAAATCATACTACTTGTATATGTAATATATGCAAACCCAAAAGAGCATGTCTAGGAATCCCAAGAATGAAAATCTGAATTTCCCTTTAACAATATCCATTATTTTACAAGAGAATCATTATTAACATCTTTCTCTATCTCTCGTTAACAGGTAAAGCTCCACGACATGCAATATGACATGTTAAGAAGTGTGTGATGTAATAACCGGACTCTTCAGCAGCAGAAAGCAAGGAGTTCCATGAGAATATTACTCGGGGTGGGATTTAGTAGAATAATGTAAGTCCGAGAATCTTGGATTATATACATTGAAATGAGGCAGTATTTCTAGATGATCTGAAAACTAGTACTTTTATACCCCCAAAATAAAGAGGAGCACCATTCAAACATTTTTTCCACCTATCTATCCATCCAACATCCAGCACAAATAATTAAAAGAATATTTGTGAAAGTTTTCCTCATTCAAGTACCAATCAGTGTAAGCTACCTGTGCTTCTGAACCACCGATCCCAGAATTGAAAGTAGCATGAGTGTAAACATATCTGCGTCGGCAAAGGTTTGTATGCCCCCATCTCTAGGTCACACTTTTTCACTGTACACTTGGCATTTAGAATATCAATGGATATGGGTATTTTCAAGAATGTAATGGGTCAGTTCCTACCTCCACATAGTCCTTGGCATGGCCCCAATCTCGTTTGGCATCCAGATTTCCCAAACTGAAACATTCCAGTTGTCCAAGGTAAATCTTAGCTACTGACCGGCTAATTTTTCGAGTAACGAAATTAGCTCCTAAAAAGAGGCAAAAGATGTATTATCAGTCAAGTGCATTTGACACATTTAACAGTTTGGTGAACCAAACCCAATTTTGGCCTCTGGGCATTTCTTTCATTCTGCACTCCCAGCCACCCTGTTAAAATAATAAAAGAAAAGAAAAAGAAAAAAGATCATTAACTGTCATTTAGACAAGTTAAGAAGCCCTAATTCTATGTGTCACATAAGCTCTACTTTCATAACAAATGTTTTTCTTTCGGGGACATCTTAACATTCCTAATTTGCTGCTTCAATATGTAGCCCAGGCATTAGGCCAAAGAAAAGCTGTTGGAATGCCAGTTTTTTTTAACAGAAAATTCAAAAGGGTTGTATAAAGGGAAATGCCAGAATGGACGACAGACATCTAAGACCACCCTGATTTTTTTTAAGAACACAAACATCATATATTCCTATTAATAAAGCTACTTTGGGACTCATGGGGAGAGAAAGAAACATAGCTTAGTTCACAGGGTAACTAGTTAAAGGAAACAAGAAAGGAATTTATTTGGGCTGCCTTTCTCTTAACAAAATAAGTGGTGATGGCTCGCTCTTAGAAACCTGCACAGCCATCCAAATGATATGATATGGCCCTGGGCAAAAGTTTCTCTGTACTATACTTAAGGCAATGCCACTTTTCAACTTCATTTCAGTGTTATCTACAGACAGGGCTCCTACATTTTGTGAAATATTTTGAAATGATTGGATGAAAGGGACCATATATTGATGAAAGAACTGAAATTGTTTTAATGTTCTCTGGTCTTTAACGAAAACTCTATCTGCTTTGAAAAGACCACAAAGTTAAAAGGCACTTCTGAGAGTTTTACCTTGTATCTAGGTAAGGTTATGAGAAAACACCATTTAATACCAAATTCTCAAGGCAATCATACACATATTAGCTAGTTAATAATGGAGTCATACAGTTTAGATACATGAATATCATTATTTATCACACACCAATGACTTCACGTTCTTTTTTTTTTTTTTCTCTATGTTGTGAGACGGAGTCTTGCTGTGTCTCCCGGGCTGGAGTGCAGTGGCCGGATCTCAGCTCACTGCAAGCTCCGCCTCCCGGGTTTTACGCCATTCTCCTGCCTCAGCCTCCAGAGTAGCTGGGACTACAGGCGCCCGCCACCTCGCCCGGCTAGTTTTTTGTATTTTTAGTAGAGACGGGGTTTCACTGTGTTAGCCAGGATGGTCTCGATCTCCTGACCTCATGATCCGCCCGTCTCGGCCTCCCAAAGTGCTGGGATTACAGGCTTGAGCCACCGCGCCCGGCCTTGACTTTACGTTCTTTTGCAGATGTAGCAGGGAGGCAAATATTATGATCAAAGTGTACAGCTTCTGGAGAACAGGCACACGGATAAGGGCAATATTTCTAAATAGGTTTTCCAAATTTTGGCAAGAACGTGGCTTAGTGCAAGTTCAAACATACACCAGATTCACTTACTCCACAAACTTGATACATACATTTATAGCAACATCATTATCATTAAAAAATACAACAGGACTACCTTGGAAATCCAAATTTTCAATTTCCCTTGTCAATTCAGATGGTACGTTAAGAAATACAAAGTTTCAACTTTCCACAGAGGTTTATATAGCACAAAGAGGTCCTTCAAAAAAATGTGCCTTTTGAAATGAAAACCTACTTATTAGCCAGTAAGTAATTAGTGGCTAATTATTAATTTAAAAAAAATTTCTATTGACTTGTAACAGTTAAATGTAAATTTATAATTAAATTTAGGTTTTTTGATGTTTATCGTTATTTCAATGTCAGGACTATACTATTTTCTCAAAGTATACTAAGAAACCAATGATGTCAAATCATTAAATAAAGTTTCCAACATAAAACATTTCAGATTAACCTATTTACCAGTAAACTAATGTTTGGGAGTCCAATGGAAGCATTTGACCCTATTCATACAATTTATTGATTCTTTCAGCCATTGTTTCCTACGCACCCACCAATCACTAAGCACTGAGCTAAGCACTGGGGATCTGGGAGTGAAGCAGCAGCTCCTGCTCTCAGGTATCACAGAGAGGGTCAGATGGGCCAACAAACCAGTGCTGAACCTAGTACAATGACAGGTCTGCAAGGGGAGAAAGGCTTTGGCGTTGTAGCATGGCTGCCAGGCGCAGCATGCGAGACATGCCCACCAGAAATGCAGCTTGAATGGAGTCCACCCGGGAGGTCATAAAGGTAAGATTAATGAAGCCGTGAGATAGGGTGGCACTCCAGGCAGGAGGAACAGCACTTGCAAAGATGAGGAAGGGCCCTTCTCTTCCAACTCTTACCACAACCTTATGGTGGTGACGGCCCTCCTGAGGGCTATCACTGTAGCCCTGTGCTAAGCTCTTTAGATGGGGTCACTCATTTACTTTTCTGAGCAACCCACGGGCTAAGAACTATTATTACCCACATGAAGCTGAGATTCAGGGAAGCTATATAAACCAACTATTCTAAAACAGGACTCAAATCAAGAGCTATGTGACTACAAAGTTCTGATATTACCAGAACTTTAATGTCATGTTAGAAAGGTGGATCTTTTCTTACCTGGTTCCTAAAGTTATCTTGGATAACTAGCCAGAATTTACTATAATTTCTAGTTCTTAAAATGTAATTTTTTGTTTTGTTTTTTTAAGACGGAGACTCACTCTGTCGCCCAGGCTGGAATGCAGTGGTGCAATCTCAGCTCACTGCACCCTCCGCCTCCCAGGTTCAAGCAATTCTCTGTCTCAGCCTCCCGAATACATGGGATTACAGGCACCTGCCACTACACCTAGCTACTTTTGTGTTTTCTTTTTCAGTAGAGGTGGGGCTTCACCATCTTGGCCAGGCTGGCCTTGAACTCCTGACCTCGTGATCTCCCCGTCTCGACCTCCCAAAGTGTTGGGATTACAGGCATGAGTCACCACGCCTGGTCAAAATGTAATTTTAACGATTATTTAGAACAGCTATTTTGAGATACAATTCACATAGCATACAACTCATTCATTTAAAGCATATGCTTCAATGGGTTTTGTTATATTCATAGAAATGTACAACCATCACCACAATCAATTTTAGAACACTTTCTTCATCCTAGAAAGAAACCCTGTATCATTCAGCAGTTTTCTCCTAGTGCCCTAGCCCTGGCAAAGCAGTTTTCTCCTAGTGCCCTAGCCCTGGCAAACAGATAATCTACCTTACATCTCCAGATTTGCCTATTCTGGCAAATCTTCATATAAATGGAATTGTATTAACGTCTGGTCTTTTTTAGACCAGTGCCTGGTTTCTTTTACTTAGCATAACATTTTCAAGGTTCATCCATATTGTGGTTTGAATCAGTACACTGTTTCTTTTTTATGGCCAAATAATATTCTATTATATAAGTATACCAAATTTTATTTAACCGTCCATGAGATGAATATCTGTGGTGCCTCCACCTTTTGCCTTTTGTGAATAATGCTACCATGAACGTTCATGTCTTTTCATGAACATATGTTTTAATTTCTTTTTTTTTTTTTTTTTTTTTTTTTGGAGAGGTTTTCCCCCTTCTCCCCGGCTGGGAGTCGCTGGCGCCGGATCTCAGCTCACTGCAAGCTCCACCTCCCGGGTTCACGCCATTCTCCTGCCTCAGCCTCCCGAGTAGCTGGGACTACAGGCGCCCGCCACCTCGCCCAGCTAGTTTTTTTTGTATTTTTTAGTAGAGACGGGATTTCACTGCGTTAGCCAGGATGGTCTCGATCTCCTGACCTCGTGATCCGCCTGTCTCGGCCTCCCAAAGTGCTGGGATTACAGGCTTGAGCCACCGCGCCTGGCCAATTTCTTTTAGTTATATACTTAGGGGTGGAATTACTGGGTCAGATGAGAACTGTTTTACCAATTGAGGAAATGCAGACTTTTCCAGTGTGGCTGCACCACTTTACATTCCCATCAGCAGGGAAACAGGGCTCTGATTTCTTCCCATTCTCCCCAGTACTTGTTATGGTCTGCTAGACTGTGGTCATTCTAGTGGGCGCTAAGTGGTACCTTATTGTGGTTTTGATGTGTACTTCTCTGGAAACTAATGATATGAAGCAATTACCTTTTCATGTGCCTACTGGCCACTTGTATATCTTTTTTGGAGACATGTCTATTCAGATCCTTTGCCCATTTTCAAATCGGATTACTTATCTTTTTATTATAGAGTTGTAAGAATTCTTTATACATACTGGATCCAAGTCCCTTATCAAATATATAATTTGTAAATATTTTCTCTCATTCTGTAGGCTGACTTTTCACTTTCTTGACTGTGCTTTCTGAAGCATAAAAGCTTTTTAATCTTTTAATTTTGATGAAGTCCAATTTGTCTATATTTGCTTGTGTAGCAGGTGCTTGTGGTGTCATATTCGAGAAGGCTTCATTAATCCCAGGTTATGGAGATTTATTCCTATACATTTTTATGAGTTTTATAGTTTTTCTTCTTACATTTGAATTTGTGATCAATTTTTAGTAAATTTTTATATTTGGTGTTATGAAAGGGTCTAACTTCATTCATTTGCATGTTGACATCCAGCTGTCTCAGTATTATTTGTTGGAAAGGTTATTTTTCTCATTCAATTGTCTTAGCACTTTCCTCAAAAATCAATTAATCAAAAATGTGGGAGATAATTTCTGACTTTCAATTCGATTTCATTGACGTACTCTATGTCTGTCCTTGTGCCAGTACCACACAGTCCTGGTTACTGTAGCTCTGTGGCAAGTTTAAAAATTGGGAAGTATGAGTTCTCCAACTTTGTTCTTTTTTAAGGTTATTTTAGCTACTCTCTGTCCCTGGAATTTCCATATGAATTTTAGGATCAGCCTGTTGATTTTTGCAAAAATGCCACCAGGGAATCTGAAAGGGGTCATGTTGAATCTGTAGATCAAATGGGGACTATCCCATGCTAACGTTATTGTGCCTCCAGTCCATGACTATAGGATGTCTTTCCCCTTTATTTTGGTCTTTAATATTTCTTTCAACAATGTGTAATAGTTTTCAAGGAATAATGTTTACACTTTGGCTAAATTTGTTCCTAAACACTTTATTATTTTTTATTATAAATAGAATTGTTTTCTTGATTTCAAGAAAAAGTTTTTGATTAATTTTAAACATTTTTGTAATCATATGTTTCACTACTTAATTCTCAAGAAAGGCTTAAAATGATTTTTTTTTTTAATTTGCTCTCCTCATTTTTATTCCATGTTATGGAAGACTGCTCTTTTAAGGAAAAAACTATATAAAAGCATAGAACATGAGGGCTGAGACTATCCCAAGTGACAGGTGAAGAAAAAGAAATGCACAGAGGCTGCACACCTGTCCTGAGTCAGGACAAGTAGTCGAGCCTGACCCAGGCCTGTCTCACTGGCTTTCTAGCCTTGTGCTATTTCGCTAAGCCACAGTGCAATGCAGGAGGAATCCCTCCTGCGTTGAGATGACCTAAGTGTTTGTGAATCATAGCACATGTGGATAATGGAACTCCTATAATTAATTTAAATACATACTTGATTTATAAAAGCCTTAAACTATAAGATTCTAGGTAGAAAGAGGACTAAGAAAAGTTAGCTCAACGAATGGAGGGAGAGCCAGCTCTGGTAGTAACCAGCTGTGATATCTTAACACAAACCACTTAACGACTCAGAAGACACAGTCTCCTTTGTGTACCACTTGCATATTAATATTTGCCATGCCAAATCACTGGGTACACTGATGTAGATTAAATGGCACTTCTCACAGAAATGTAAGAATATCACTATGTCCCTGTTTGTAAAATAAGGATAGTAATAGTACCTAAAAGCTTTGATGTTTAAGAGAAAATCCAGGTTTTATGGTTATCAGCAAGTAGTAACTGTTAGCCATTATTATAACGATTACATTACAATGTTAATGGTATCTATAATTAAGTCTCAATGGAAAGTTAAGATTTCTTAGTTCTTTTATTAATAGATGACTACATCTCTTAATTCTCTGATTTTGAAAGTCTGAGATTGAGAAAAAAATCAAAATAAACAGCCAGGCATGTGGGCCTACACAGGAAGCAATAATAAACATTTCTTGAATGATTTTGGCTTTCAATATTAACTCATTAACCTAGGAAAGAGAGTATGCAAGTAAAAGTATATTCGTAAGACAGAGAGCAACTAAGAAGGTTTTTAGCCTAAACACTCCTTAGATTGAAATAATGAGTTTTGCTAGCATTGATAGAATGAGAACAGAACTTCTGTTCAAGCAATACAGCAGACAACAAAAACGGCCACATTAAAAACCAGTATATGCTGGGTAAAATATCACTATTCCTATTTTGTTAAATATAAAGCTGAGCCTCAAAGAAATAAAAGAAAACCCCCCTGTGAAGGGGGATCTGCAGAGCACAGATCGTGGGTGGGCACTGAGGAATCCGGTCTGGGAGTAAAAATGGAAGGCCATCTCATGCCCTGGAAACAGGTTCAGCTTTAATAACCAGCTGTGACAAAGGACAAAATTTTCAAGGTAGATTACTAGAACCGTGTCTAACACACTATGTTTGTTATGCATAATTCTGCTTGCTACTTTTGTCAGTGCTATTATCTTAAGCAAGTGTTTTAAGCTCTCAGTTCTCTTACCAATAAAATGGGATCATAATCCACACTAAGAATAAAATATCATACTACAGTAAGCAGTGAAGCAAGGCTCAATGTGAGCAGTGGCAAGAAGGCCAGCAGGCCTGCATGGACCCTAAGGCAGTCCCTGAAATGGTGCATTGAGGCTTGGAGCTCACGACTACTCAGGAGTAAAGCTCACCTCTTCCATGCACCTGGGGAAAGTTAAGCCCATGCATTTTACCAGCAGCAGATACTGGTAGCCAGAAGTGGGACTAATCCCACCTCCTCTGTGGCCACAAGGCAAGGGAATTGCTCAGACCAGCAAGTCATCAGCTGAGACCAGGAGGCATTCAGAATGTACCACAAACACCTGAAGACAACACCTGCTCCTTTTTCAACACCAGATCAAATAAGCCACATCTACGTCCCACATAGCGCCACATGCCACACAACAACGTTTAGGTCAAGCATGGACCGCTTATATGACAGTGGTCCCATCAGATTACAATAGAGGCCAGGCACAGTGGCTCACGCCTGTAATCAGGCTGAGGCGGGAGGATCACCTGAGGTCAGGAGTTTGAGACCAGCCTGGCCAACATGGAGAAACCTCATCTCTACTAAAAATACAGAAATTAGCCAGGTGTGGCGGTGCAAGCTTATAATCCCAGCTACTCGGGAGGCTGAGGCACCAAAACCGCTTGAGCCCGGGAGGCAGAGGTTACAGTGAGCTGAAATCGCGCCACTGCACTCCAGCCTGATCAACAGAGTGAGACTCTGTCTCCAAAAAACAAAAAAAAGAAAAGAAAAAAAAATGACAATAGAGCTGCCCAACACAGGCATACCTTTTGTCCTTTATATGGTATTTTTACTTTACCTTTTCTATGTTTAGCTACACTAATAACACATTGTGTTGCAACTGCCTACAGTGTTCGGTCATCTGCCGTCCGGGTTTGTAGCCTAGGATACACCATCCAGGCTTGTGGAAGTGCACTCTACGTCTACGACCTTCACACAATGACACTGCCTAATGACGCGTTTCTCAGCACAAATCCCTGCGGTTCCGTGATGCATGACGGCAGGTAGATGCCATCCTGAAGAGAAACAAGAAAAGAAAGCATGCCTAGAAAAAAGCGTCAACATTCTGTTATATTAATAGCAGACACTGAACTTTCTTTTAAATTTTAATTTATTGTTTTTGAAAAACAAATATTAATTAACTGTTAAGGACTGTATTCGTTTCCTAGGGCTGCCATCACAAAGTCCCACAAACTGGGTGGCTTCAAACAACCAAAATTTCTGCCTCACAGTTCTAGAGGCTTGAAGGCTAATATCCAACAGGGCCATGCTCCTTTGAGAGTATCTAGAGGAGTCCCCTGATGCTGTTTCAGTATGTGATGGCATTCCTTGGCTTGTGGTCCAGTCTCTGCCCCCATATTCACACCATATTCTGGTGCTTTCTCCAATGTGTGTCTGTGTCTCTGTCATTTCTTTTTATTATGTGGATACTTGTCACTGGATTTAGGGCCCACCTTGGTAATCCAGGATGATCCCTTCATCTCAAGATCCTTAACTAACTATAACTGCAAAGACCTCATTTCCAAATGAGGTCCCATCTATAGGTTCAGAAATTAGGATGTGGATGTATCTTTCTGGGGGCTACCACCCAACCCACTGTAAGAACCAAGGTTTAGAATATTTGAGATATAGGCTGGGTGTGGTGGGGTGGCTCATGCCTGTAATCCCAGTACATTGGAAGGTGGGAGGATCACTTGAGCCAAGGAGTTTGAGATCAGCCTGGGCAAGACAGCAAGACCCCTTCCCTACTAATTTAAAGAAAAAAAAGGGGCGGATACTTGAAATACATGGTAAAACCTGAATGGGGCACTGTTTCCTCACTTAAACATTATTTTAAGGGTAAGTATATTCCTTTCATGAGCATAATAGCCAAATAGGGTCTTCACTTGTAGAAGATTAATTTAGAGGTGATAAAGTAAGTTTCTCCTCTGTTTCAGCTCTGCAAGTTTTCCTCAGTTAATTTAAATAGCTCCCTGGGTCTCCTTCTTCAGGGGAATGTACATCTTCTTATAATTTCAGACTGAAAATTCTGTGTGTATTCCTGTGTTTACCGATTTCCTTTGTCATCATTCTTTCTTGCATCTTTCTTGGAGCATAAATTCCTTTCTTAAAATGCATTCTTTAGAAGTTCCCTTAATGGGGAAAAATTAACTTGTTCATATTTGAAAGAAGTTTTGCTAAGTGCCCAGTTCAAGGTTGAAAATTATCTTCTCTTCCATGCTGACAGTATTTTCCTACTGTCTTCTGGTTTGCAATTTCTGCTAGGGAGAAGTGTGCTTCCAGTCTAATTGTCATCCCTTTGTAGGTAATGTAATGTCTTTTTTCTCTTGTTAATGTAAAGATATTCCTGTTTTGTTTGGTATCCTGGGGTTTCACTCCAATGTGTCTACACATGGCTTTCTGCTTGCGGTCCATGGTGCTTCCTGCATCTGTGACTCTTTTATTAAGTCTAGAAATTTCTCAGCAACTATCTCTTTAGATATTGCCTCTTTTCACTCTATTTTCTTCTGGGAAAGAATATTAGACTTCTCCTTTTACTTTCTATTTTCTTAATTTCTTTTTTGTAATTTTCATCTCTTTGTTGAATAGGCTGGGTTAATTTCTGCACAGCCATCTAATTGTCCTTCGGCAATCTAATCTAATCCTAAATCAGCCATTTAACACTTTCTTTCTTTCTTTCTTTTTCTATTTTTATTTTTTGGCACATCCAAAGTTCTTTGGTTCTTTTTCAAACCTACCTGGGCATTTTTACATTCTGTTCTTGCTTGCTTATTTTTTCTGATTTGACATTTTTATTTATACACGTTTTTGTAATTTTATATTCTGAATTAGATAATTCCAATATTTGAAGTTCTTGGGGGACTTATTTATTATTTGTTATTTCTGCTGACTTTGACTGATGGTGGTTTATTTCCTTGTGCATTTAGTGAGAGTTCATGTTTAGTAACCTTAATCTGCTGGAGACCAGAGGACATCATCGCAAATGATGGCTTCTTCCTGAGACCGTCACGGTTTGTTTGTTTCTCTTTGGGACCAGGAGATACTAACACCTGGGATGCTCATCCCCTTCCAGAATGCACAGGTTAACAAAATTCTGTTCTTCCCCTTGACTGTGATCCACTGATTAAAGAGGCTGGGTGTTCCCTAAAGAACCAAGGAGAGATACGCACCCACACACAAAACACACACACACAGTCCATGTTAATTTAAAGTTTCTATTATATTATAAAGCATACTAACATAACATCTCTAAGCTTCTATAACAAACATTAAAGGAAAAAAACTGACAAAATTTGGAAAACACTTCAAATTGCCAGCATTAAACTGAAAACAATGGAATTGCTTTTAAGACATGAATAGTGGCCAATTTATTAAAGAATTTGATCAGATATTAGATCACAATCTTTTCCACAATGTATGACTTCAATAGAGATCTATTTTTAAAAACAAAATGCAACCCTGGCCATCCTCTGTTGAAGCAGTAGACATAAGGAAGAAACCCTATGGGAGGTTCACTAAGTCCTGCTAGGGACAATTCTACTTATCACACTATACAAAATTACTTCTTTTTCAAATGTATATTTCCTATGGCCCTGTGGCAATTTTTATTGTTTGTGTGTATACAGGTACACATGATTGTGCATGTGCATGACGCATACATACATACATATGTAAAAATTATCCGTCCACATCCAAATGGAACTTGAAGTAACCAAAATTTGTCTAATAAAAATTCTATTCCATTGCTCAGTACTTCATCCAAAAGCTTTTGATTGAAAGATTTTTTTGGAGTTAAAGTACAATGACAGTTTGGACAATATTCATTGGAAAACAGAAATCATTCCAATTTATCCTGAACCCCACATGAACCTCCGCCCTGGGGCCCTGCATTTTTCCCCTGTGGTAATCTCTGGCCACCCCACTGTGAACTGCCTGGGCCATGGCTCAGTGGAGACAGGGTGTAGAAAGAAGAGACACTGAGAAGGTCATGGCTGACTGAGCAGACGACTGAGATCAGAGAGATCATACCTCATTTGCTCACTAAGTCCTGCCAAGAGCAACACTATTTAACTGCAGGTACTCAAAATCCAATAGGCACATTTAAAGGAGTCTCAGGCTTAAAAGAGGACAATTCACAATGTGCATTTGTCTGAGATAGCTACCACCTTTTGGCAACTATTTAAAATATGTGTTTAAAGAGAAATGATCAAACTACTTTGCTATTTGTATCAAATGTTCAATGCATTTTCCACTGACAGTGAGATAATTCAAATTTGTAAGTCTTTGTTTCAGGTTTTCTCAAGTTTGGTACTATTGACATGTAAGGCTGAATAAGTCCTTTTTATTGCGGTTTGTGCTGTGCTTTGCAGTGTTTAGGAGTGTCACTGGCTTTTACCCAGTAGATGCCAGGAGCACCCCCTCAGTTACGTTCACAGATGTTGCCAACTCCCCCTGGGGGAACAAAACTGCCCTGGTTGAGAACCATGGCCTTAGTCAAATAAAACAACCCTGCAAAGACAAAATCCCCCAAATCAAAACAAACATATAGCTTTCAAGTATCTCTATTTATTCAATACACTAACAAAACTATTGGGGAACTAATAAACATGAAATATTTAAATCAGGATGAGACAAGGGTGAGCCTTCATTTAACATTGGCATGAATCTATGGGCCTGGCCTTCCAGGAGAGTCTAGGCTGAGGGCACACATTTGGGAACTATTTATGTATGGATGATATTTCAAGTCCTGAGGCCAGCTGAGACCACCGAGAAAGGAACGTTAGCAACAAAACATAAATGGTCAGAGAACCAAATACACTGATGCTATAATGTGTACAGGTCAGATGACGAGGAAGCAGTGAGGGAAAGCAAGGGCATGGGAGTATCCTAATAGTCTGGAAAGCCTGTATCCAGGAGGGAGTGATCACCATGACTGCAGGTCAGAAGGACAAAGACAGAGAAGTGACCTTGATGGGAGAGCTTCCAAAAGAGGTGGACAGAAGTCCAAGGAAGGAGAGGGCTCAAGAAAGAAAGGCGGTGAGATTTTGGAGGCCAGTAGCACAGACAACTTCTGAAAAGTTCTGCTGTTAGGGAGAGAAGGGGGTGAGACTGGGAGGACTGCATTTCAAGACGGGCATGAAAGCAGCATCTTTGCATGCTGAGGGGAAGATCCTAGTGATGATGGAGAAACTGATCCAGGAGAGAGGTGAGCATTGCTGATGCCAAGTCTTCAAGGAGGGGGCAGCAGATAGGAGTTCCAGACAGACAGCTCCTCCAGGGCACAGGAGCATAGGTGGGGAGAACACAAACACAGAAAGGCAGAGTTCAGATGTTCTGAGGACTTTTGTTCCTGCTCAGATCTTAAACACATACCCCATTCTGACTACACGACTCAACCCCACCTCCCTCACCTCTCCCACTGTCTCTGCTCCTTCACTGTGGCCTGAGTCTGCGGGAGAACCTTTGCACACCTGCGCTGACTGCGCTCTCCAGCGAGAGCTAAGCTCGTGCTGCCTGGTCATGATAACCTGCAACTTCCTGGTCAGATCTTCCTCTGACCAGGGTCACCTGCACCCAGTAGCCTGGGAGTCCTCTTTCATTCCTTTCTCACTCTTCCGTTAGTACACTGCTCATCAAGTCCTACTGAGTCTGTTTCTTCAGCAGTCCTAAATAACTCCCGAACCCAGCCTCTAGTAGGCCACAAATGAGGTGGGGCTCAATGCAGATTCCCCGAAGCATGCTTTGGTGCTGTTTCCTACTTCACATGGTTCTAATGGGAGTAGCCTAACCCTGCCATTCTGACTGCATTGATTTATCCAAGAGTAATGGCTATAAACTGCCTATGGGCTGGAAGCTCCTTTGTGCCCTGTCACTGGCCCCATCCCCAGCATCTGCTACTGCCCTGCCCCCCTCACAGCTCTCTCCAGTGACATCCGACTGTGTGCAGACCCCCCTCTCCCCCGGCAGCACACACCAGTGTCTTCTTCTCTGGACAGCCCCTTCTCTTCGTGAGAAATATCTGCATCCACAGCTGCTTCCCAACTGCCTGGCACTCCAGTGTCATCTCAGTGGAAGGGGTTCCTGCTGCCTCCCCCGGTGGGGGCTGTCACTCCTCCGTGCTCCTCCATCACCCCTGCACAGGCTGCTGCTCTCAGGACAGCAACTGCAGTCTTCAGTTTACTCACTCAACTGTGAGCTTCTTAAAGACGAGCATTCTATTCTGTCTCTCGAGTGTCTCACCAGTGTCTAATACAGTACATAACACATGACAGGTGTTCAATCAACGTTTCTGTTTCTGCGGGGGGGTGTGGGGGGGAGCAGGGCCATTCCACAGTTTAAACAGGAAGGCATCTTTACATTTACAAACTTAGGACATAATGAGCCTGATTATCTAATTGCTTCTGCCATAATTCCAGAGTCTCAGGAATGATTAAATGCTTCCACTGATATATCTGTTTTTCAAGGACTTGCATACTAATAAGAATAAAGGTAAATACCACAGATGCCAGTTCAGAACAAAGAAATTATCTGGTCATACTAGGCGGCTTGTCTCTCTTCTGACATATATTTGGGTTTCTTCTCTGCCTTCCTGTTTGTGGGGACCTCTGTATACACTTTTACCTCCACAATCAGAGGTGTGGCAAACGGATGTGAGAAGGATAAAAACTTTGTTGTGAAAGAGAAAGCATTACATTCAATATATTCAGTGCATATAATAATGAAAAACACATGGAACAATATAGAGATATGTAAATCATCTTCTGAAATCAACTCCTTTTTGTAGAAATGACTTATTCGCTTTAAAAATGACTTATCCCACATCATTCCACATCATGTTTGGGCTTTACTTCAGAATTGACAGAGCTATTTCACAGAAGGGCAATGTTCACACTTCTGTTTGATGACACCCATACTGAAACGCCTTGGATTACAATTCCTCTTTAGCTTCCATCTCGACTCAGAAGTGTAGCGACATTTAAGAAGTAAAGCAGAGCCACTTTCTATAAATTTCATGTTCAAAGTAACTTTACAAAAATAGTATTGGCCTATAGCCACCCAGCATAAAGACTGCAAAGTAACGAAATCTTTAAAAGACCTTTGGTTCAAATTCTTCATCTGATAGAAAATTGGGACAAGATAAATGTCCATAAAATGATGCAATCTTGCCTCCTTCCACAAGAATCTCACTTGGCTCTCGTGACAGTTTCTGTTATTCTCTTCTGTCACAGAAAAGTAAATATATGCAATACCCTGAAAGCAAATACATACAAAAGATATTTATTCACCCAAGGAAAATAAGTAACATTGCCTCCTCTGTAATAACTACTGCTAATTATTGATTTGGACTTCAAGCAGTTTTTCAAGAAGGGTCAGACTCCAAGAGCAAGCATAATTAGAAATGAAGGATGACTTCTAAGAATTGTGTATCAGTCAGAAAACACTGCCTTAGTTATTGATATACAATACAAAGTAATATTAAGGAAAGAAAAATGCAAGGAACAGAAATTACGGCTTTCCTACTAGTGACTTAGCCTCTCTGCTTGAATCATATCTATAACTTTTTGAGGTTCTTTTTATCGGTGGGGTTCTCAGCTGCAAGCCTAATGAGATGAACGGGCATGCAGGAGGCAGTAGTGCGCCTCTCAAGCTCACCAGAGCAGCAGCGGAGACTGAGCTTGTGTGGCAACAGGAGCGCGGCCCAAAGCTACGCTTTCTGGAAATTCGGCAATGAGCACAAAAAGCATTTGGTCAGTACTAGATGAGATGTTTTCAACGCATGCTGACAACAGACCATAATATGCAAGGAGATAAAGTATTTCATACTTTTTTTTTTCTTGTGGTTGGCTATAGTCAGGTTGGCTTGAACTTCAGAGTATGCACATACAGCTACAGAGGCCCTTAACTGATTTGCAAGATGGCAATGTCTGTGAACCCAATATTCTTCAAGCCTGGGGTCATGGCCTACACCTGTAGACCCAGCCACTAGGGAGGCTGAGGCAGGAGGATTGCTTAAGCCTACGAGTTAGATTTCAGCTTGGGAAACATTGTGAACCCTGTTTTTTAAACAACAAACACCACCAACAAAAATCCCCAACATTCTTCAAATCAGTCAAGAACAAATATTGTGAAGAGAATCACAGAAAAGCGGATTTAACAACCAGGTAAAACATGTAAACTATAAATAATTCTAAGACTGAAGGTATCTGTCATTCAGCAGTATCACTGACATGGTATTCCCAGGATAGTGTCTAGAAACTCAATACCATGAAACAGTGTTTTTTAAAGTTAATAGACTGAGTTACAAAACAGCTTAACAGCTTAGTCCCAGTTTCTATGTCACCTATGTGGCAAAATTTCAGGTGAAAGATTTGCTTCCGTACTTTAGTTCATCACTTCCTTTTCTTACTAATTAAATTCAGAATTCAGCAAACCTAAAATGAAAACTAAGGGAAGGAAAGAGGCAACAAAAAGTCAAACAGGAAGAACGGTCGTGAGGAAAAACTAAAGGGTCAAGAAAGGCAGCTGATGTAACTGGAAAAAAGCTGATGTCACTGGGGCAATGAAATGTGATGGAAGGGGCAGGCCACCATAGGGGCAGCATAAGCTATTGCAGAGTCACACAGTTCTAGGGCGAAACCGCCTGGGTACAAATCCTGTATCCTTCAGTACTATGGGAAGGTGATTTAACTTCTCTAAACTCCTGTCTCCTTACCTGTAAAATGGATATAACTACAACTACTTCATAGTTTTATTATGGGGATTAAAAGAGATGAGTGACAGAGTGGCACATGGTCAGAGCTAAATAAATGTTAGCTGCTATGCTGTCATCATCATTGCTAGCATCACTAACAATCCTGTAGGTTGAAACTTTTAAAAATTCTAAGATACTAGTTCAAGAGCACTCTACACTTCTCAAGAAGCATTTGTGTTTAAACATTCCAGTATCAGATGCAGTTAGAATCCAGCCAAAGAAAGGGGTACATGCTGCAAACATCAAGCAGAAATCGAAGGCTTCCCGGAAGTGATCACAGGGCAGGCTCAGCCCTTGGCTGCAGAAAAGGAGGAGCGTGTGTCAGGCACAGCCCCTGCACCAAGGTTCAAAGTGAATGGGCACAACAGCCACTAGTGGGCACGTGCTGGCAGTCCTCCTTTGGGCAGGAGTGCCACTAAGCTCTCTAGGCATGTTTCACAAGGAGCACTCAACTACTGCAATCCCCATCCCCCAAATCTGGCTCAGAAGAGCGGTTTCATTTTAGTAACCATCAGTCTTAATTAATACAGCCAAATTCAGTGGTGTCAGTGAGTTCTGCACGTTCTTTGGAAAGAAGTGTATAGATCATTTTTTGCGTACGGTACATTAGCTCACTTTAGTGCTGGGAGTGGAAGAGTAGATTACCTTGTTTTCTTATGTTTTCAGTGTCCTGTCTTAATATTTGCTTCCTACAGGGAAATATTTCCCTGTGTTTGCAGATTTATGAAACATTCTTCAATGTCCAGTACTCTCAACTAAATGTTCTCCGTGAAATTGGGACCACACAGTCGTTTGCCAGCCAGAATGGGGATATATTAGTACTAAGGTACAATATATCTTTTGTCTTCACCAACCTACATTTTGTCTTCCTCAAAAAAATTTAATCAGTGTTCCTCTGAGAAACACCTTCTTCCTCCTTAAAACAAGGTTTATTCTTTATGTACAAATTAAACTGTTAGGATCATAAGAGGCACTAGAGCCAGGGTTGAGCTGTTTCCTGGGTACCTCTACCAAGCCTTCTTTACATCCTGTGGGCACTAGGGCTTCCCCTATTCCTCTGATACAACTGTACTGAAAACTCACCCTTGTCACTGCCAGGAGGGTTTCTTTGTGACTGCACTGATGTTCACTTTCTTACTTGCGTACCCTCATGGGCTGGTTATCCTCATGTACATCCTGCTTTGGCAGCTTTTCAGAAATCTTAAAACTTACCAACAGAAACAGAAAGAAGAAGGCAGAAGTAAGCCTTCTGAAAAACGAAATCTGGCTTAATCTGGGATTTTTTTACTCTAGGAATCATTAGAGTTTGTCCACACCAGAAACATCTAATAACAATACTTGGGAATTAGCCCATAAACAACAGAAGCACAGACCATTATTCTTCTAGCACTTAATATTCAATATCCCATAAGTTACTTTACCAGGTCTTACCTACTTTAATTCTCACTTACTAAGCTCTGAAACCTTAACTTTTTTAACTCGTTCAGAGAAAACAAAGTCATATATTCCTTTATGTATTTTCCCCTTTATTCCTCCTGTTTATTAATAATACATTTTAAGTTCCTTAAGTGAACACGATGATTACCCCACTTTACAGATGAGAAAACTGAGACTCAGAGAGATTGAGACACTTGCCAGAGTTGTTCATCTAGTATGTAGCGGAACCTGGACTGAGTCCAAGTAGTTGAACACTTCTATATCCTTATGTGAACCACTTAAAAAGGTGAATAATATTCCACAACAAATAGTGGAAAAGAAAGTTTTGACTCAAATTAAATTTTGATAACTTAAGAATGTTATTTTGAAAAAAATGTCCACTTATAATTAACAAAATTTAAATTACAACTGCATGTACGTAATTTTTGTTAGTCTAGTCACAAAGTAAAGTTTTCTTTTTGTAATTTTTTTGACACAACCATATAAATTTCACGTAAGACTTTTACAGCACCATTAAAAAAAATACACGTATCACTTAAAAAAATACTTGAAAAAATTAGCCTGGTGTGGTAGTGTGCACCTGTCGACCCAGCTGCTCAGGAGGCAATGGCAGGAGGATCTCCTGAGCCCAGGAGTCCGAGCCTGCAGCGAACTATGACCACTGCTGTACTCCAGCCTGAGCGCTGTGCAACACAGTGAGGCTGTGGCTCTGTTAAAAAATATATAGAGAGAGTTTCACTAATTTTCTCAAGAATCTTTCACACATCCTTGATATTTATCCATAAGCCTTTCATTCATCATCGTCTTTTCTTGACTTTCCTAATTCAAATGTTAAATGGTTTACCTGGCAAAATCTCATTTTGAATGGCTTTTCCTGTGATTCCAGCAATTCTTCAATACTATTTACATTTTATCTTTTTGCAATTCATGGGTGTCTCAGTGAACTAGTGTATTTTATCTGTCAATATCACTGAAAGATTCTCGGCTTTTGGTTCAACACCATCTTCAGCTGGCTGGCACTGCAGCATTCACATTTCTCACTGTCCTCTTATGCCAGTAGCCACAGCAATCCACTAACAGGGCTGCCTCCAACAGGGTCTTTCACTTTGGAAGGCAAGGAGTAAAAAAACTAAGTCTCTAGCTTTCAGCATTGAAAATACAGGAAAAGGGAAGAAAAGAGAAAGGAAAAATGAAATAAATCTTCAAAATCTACTACGCACTGTATTAATCTTTTCCCTGTAGGCTTTCCCAGACACCTTCACAGTGAGCCGAAACGACAGAGCCGTGCTTTGCTCCATCAGGTGGGTGGGCGTTATTAACCTCTCCATGTACAGATGCAGAAACTGAGGTCTGAGTAAGTGACTTGCCCAAATGCACACAGCTGATGATGAACGGCCAAATTCTCTGTGTATACTGCCTGGCTATATTGCAGGGAACTGTGCTACATGTCTTCAGACAGTTATCAGTTTGGTTTCAAACATAAACGTCACGTAAATTACAAAACACTGAAAAACAAACCCTTGAATTCAGTTTAACAATCCCAGAAGTCTCACCTCAGGAGACGGGAGGGGACTTCATTTTGTTTGGTGGTAATCAGCACCTGCATTAGACCAAGTATTGCTTCAAAAGTCTTTTATGTTTAAGCAATTACACCTCTTCTCTCCACAAAGAATAACATGGGCCAGACAGCTCTGTGATCGCCAAGTGTACATGTCATCTGTGAAGTATCACAGTCTACAAATGCAATGGTAAACCAGATGATGTCACTTTGTGCCCCAACCAGAACGGCTACCCAGAACCTGGTGGGTCCAAGAATGGTGGCCAATCGTCTAACCATTTATGGACAGACAAATGGTATTGTGTAAAACCTATAATGCTCTACTGAACACCAACAGGAGATTACTTCATCCCCTGATTTCACAATGGGCTGCTAAATTTTTTTGCAATAAATTAAGTCTCTGATGCTCATCTACCAAAGCCACAAAGAACTTTTTATAGCTAGAAATACAAATAAAATATCAAGTATTTGATATTGGTTTGCCTGTTTGATACTTCTACAGTGCATGATTTGAATTTGCCAGTCAGACTGGAAAATATTCAGTAATTTTTTTAAAGATGATTTTATTTAGACATGTTATATGTAGTATTTATGCAGGGGGAAAGTGTTTTCTGCCTATTGTGATTAAGTAAAAACAAGTCTCAGTTACCTAATTTCTATCACGCGTTACATTATTCCCTAAAGCACTAGAACATCTATGAATTCTAATAGTTTTAAAGGAAAATTCTTATATGCAGTGAACCTTTCACACTAATATTACTAGAATCCTCTGCATTGAAAGATAATCTTGAATCAGTTCTAACTGTTGTTTTATATCAAAGCCAGAACATGGACTCTACAACTTACTCCCAAATGAATAATTTGTTATTCTTATAACTAGTAACAAAAAGTAAACACGTTCACTGATTTTGGAGGCTTGGGAGGGTCCCAGACCCAACTTGACTTGGCTGTGTGAATCACTGGGTCACTGAGGTGAGGGTTCAGCCTCCCATGATTAGAAGAGTCCTGGGTTTTCCTTGAGTTGGGTCTGACCTGCAGTAGACCATGATACTTAAGGCCCTGGAGCTATTTGAATCTAAATGTTTTTCTTTGGTGTTCATGTAAATGTTTGCTAAAGTTCTATGAAGAATTTACTGCAGAGTGAAAGTGATATGTAAAGAAAAATGAGACCCTACTGTTGTTCTATGAAGAATTTACTGTAAAGTAAAAGTGAAGTGTAAGGAAAAATGAGATGGCATTCACGTAGCTTCTGTGGGAACGTTCTGAAGGATGACATTCTAGGGCAGGGTTTCTTATCCTCACCACTATCGACCATCTCGACTGCGTGATCCTTTGTTACAGAGCCGTCCTGTGCTGTAGGATGTTCAGCAGCGTCTCTGGCCTCCACCCACCAGACACCAATAGGAGCCCCCTCCTCAGCTGGGACAAGAAAAACATCTCCAGGCATTGCCACATGTCCTCTGGGGGAAAAAGTCACTCTCTCCCCATTCCCCACCCCTAGCTGAGAACCACTATTCTAGAGCATTAATCTTATCTTTACAGCAGCAAATAAAGACAATCTTTAGAAAAAACATCAAGACTCCATCTCAAAAAAAAAAAAGAAAAAATATCAAAAGGAAAATTATCCAAAATTTTACTTAAATTTTGACTTAAGTAATTTTTACATGAATTATCATTTTAAAAATTCTGAAGATAATTTATAAAGATAAATACAGTCAGATATTTTATAAAGCAAACTAATTGGCAGCTAAAAAAATGCTCAAGACAAAAACTCAAAACCACAAGTTCATGAACCTTAAAAATGGCAGATTCTTTCAGTCAGGTGAATACTGTGTTTAGACTGATGTATATGATTTCTTATGAAGCCCATATTTAGAGGAATGTCCTATATCATCTAGGAATGGCTCAATATCTAAACAGTGCTAGTACACCATCCATTTGTGGTAGCCTCACACTGTTAATTATGGGTATATTTAAAGTACTTTATAGCTTCCCACTGCCACATGATTTTTAATGTTTTATTTTTTATTTTGTGGTAGGGATGAGGTTTCACCATATTGCTCAGGCTGGTCTAAAACTCCTGGCCTCAAGTTATCCTCCTGCCTTGGCCTCCCAAAGTGCTGGAATTACAAGCATGAGCCACCATGCCCGGCCTGATTTTTAATGTATTTTATATTAGTTCTTCCTATTACCAACTTCTTGATAACAAGCAAGAGAAGTTATTAATTTCATATTACATTTATATTCTAATATCATAAAACTATGTTTATTGTAATTATTTCTGTCAAACATCTTAAAGGAATATTGCCTTTAAGCAAACTAATGGTCTTTTACAAAGATAAGAGCAACTGAGACATTCAGTTTCCAACTTGTCCACTTAACTCACTGCCAAGCTGAAGTGCCCACTCAGCGTCACAAGGGTTTATTTGCTCAAGTTGAACTCTAAAATTTGTATATATGTTATTTCTACAAATACGTACAATATTTACATGACTTCTCCTCGGATTATTTCTAGTCTCAGTGTTAGCATTTGTTGGCTTCAGACCTTGGACAACTCAATCTCATGCTGCTTCTGTTTCCTTATTGTTGAAAAAACTGAGATGGAATGAGCTTTAAATTCCTATGTCATAAATTCTGAGGGTATTCTGGGAGAATACATATAGGTGGATGTTAACTGGCTGCTCCCTATAAGCTCTTTCAAGGAAAGAATAGTATCTAATGGCTTAATACACATTTTTAAAATAAAAAAATAGAGAAAAATAGAAGTACACGTGAATTTCATTTCCACACACACAAAAAAAATTTGTAAGTTAAACAAGTTAGTCGAAATGTCTCTAAAAGTACCTTTGGAGTATTAAATCTCTATGTCAAACACAACACAACGAGCTAATGAGTATACATTTTTCACAGCGAGGATGATGATGATGATGATGATGACAGGCAAACCCCTCTGATTCCTCAGCTGGGAGATGATTAAAAAAATTCTTTGTGACTCAGAATGAAATACAAAATAAACCAGCTTTCTGGTGGTATTTACTAGGATCTCATGAAATTTTGAACAGACAGTTGAGCAACTGAAGAGCTCCTGGGGGAAGAAGGTAGTGATGGAATCTGCCGCAAAGCCCCATGGTCAGAGAGGGAGGAGCACAGTTACACGTGGCAAGTAGAAGACAGGCTCAGTCAGGAGTTAGGCAAATATGGAAAGAAAGAGAAAAGAAGATCTACAGGGCAGAGAGAATACTTGACCCAGACTGAGTAAATATCCCATTCTTAAACACTGAGAGAAGAAGAAAAAGAGTGGTAAGGGAATGGAAGAAACATGCTGTCAGCATGGAACGTGGTTTCTTACTCAGGCTAAAGGTATCCAGGGATGAAGCCAATCCCTATGAGTGACTCACAGCTGGTAACCAACGGCCCACGAGGTGGCTCAGGTAACCAAACACTACCTCCTCAGTCAGGCCCGGAAGTACAGGTTACTATATTGCCCAAACTTTCCTAATGATCGAAAGACTAAAATGAGTCAACATAAGAAAAATATCCTTATCGAAAGACGGAAATCTTCAATTGATCTCCTGTGGAAAGCAAAGGCCTGTTCAGTATGAGAGCCAGGCCTGCCGACAGCCGGCAGCACAGAACAACCTCCCCCGTGCACTCTCCTGGGTCAGGACTTTCTCCTTCAGGATGTGGACCCCAGGAAGTCTCACAGAAGCCAAGGCTACTGTTCTTAATGTAGGAAATCTAAGCCACTAACTCTACACTCACACTGAAAACTGAAAAATCACATTAAAAAAAAAGAATGCTGAATATTTCGTGTATTTCACCCTTTATTCACAATATCTACTGTCATCAAAACTAGGAAATCAGGGATAATCTAATCATTAAATGTTTTAACCTTCTAAAAGTAGAAGGTAGAATATATTTTTTTGTTTTCTCTTAATTATCATGCAAAATGTTTTTTCTTAATTTAGAATACACTTACATTAGTGTTATTTATAGTTTTGTAAAGGTCACCATATTTGTATTTATGGCATGCTAAAGTACTCTGCCAATGTTAAGAATTAAGACATAATTAGTCCAACTGGTTACATTACATAGGTGATGAACAGTAGTTATCCTTCTTGTTTACCTCCTAATGTAATAAACAGTCAGAGCTAGAAATATTGTTAAATTTACTAAATAGGCTTGTTTCCAATGTTCCAATTTATAGGATAATCTTTAAGAGTAGATTTTATTACTGGTAAATAACACATTTGAAAAGAAACTAATATACTTATTTATGAACTATTTTTAAATAATTAAAAAACCTCTCAAAATTTTCCCCATAGTTTACAATTTATATAATAATTAACATCTTTATGACAAGCCTTATTGTTTAGCTTTTCAAAGAAATGTAATACGGCAAGAACATTTTTGTACATGTCAATTTCCTCATAGATATTAAATAGCTTGAGATAATAAACAAAACCTTATTCCTTAAATAGAGAATCTACTCTCTATTACATACAATGTAAATCTGTATTTCCAGTAGAAAGCTATCATTATATCCACATTTGCGGCAAAAGGAATACTGTATGTATATAAATATAAAAGTAAAGATATGTAATGGAACAGCCAGGTAGATACACAATTTCAGGTTTGAAGAAACAGCACAAAAGGAAAAAACTGTTTATTAAGTGTGTAATAATAGTATGTTTTAAAAAGCTGTGTACAACCTTAACTAAAAATTACTTTATCACTGAAAAATGTTAATGACCATCTCAGTCTTTTGCTGGTAGAAGGTCATGTTGACGGCTGCTAACTGATCAGGATGGTGGTTGCTAGCGGCTGGAGTGGCTGTGGCCCTTTCTTATAATAAGACAACAATGAAGTCTCTTGCAATCGCTGACTCTTCCTTTCGAGAAAGATTTCTCTGTAGCATCCAGTGCAGTGTGACAGCATTTACCCAAGTAGAATTTGTTTCTAAATTGGAGTCAATCCTCTCAAACCCTGCTGCTGCTTTAACAATTAAACCTATGTAGTATTATAAACGCTTTTTTGTTATCTCAACAACATTCACAGCATCTTCACCAGGAACAGATTCCATCTTAAGAAGATCCATTCTTCGTTCATCCATAAGAAGCAACTCATCAGTGAAAGCTTTATTTTGCGATTGCACACGACAAAAGCAGTCACATCTTCAGACTCTACTTTTAATTCTAGCTCTCTTGCTATTTCCTCCACATCTGTAACTACTTCCTCTACTTAGAGGCCAATGTAGGGTTATTAACTGGCCTAATTTCAATATTGTTGTATCTCAGGGAATGGGGGGCGAGGGGGGCAATAACCAGTTCATGGAGCAGCCAGAACACACACAACATTTATGGATTAAGTTCACTGTCTTTTATGGGTGCAGTTCATGGTGCCTGAAAACAATCACCACAGTAAAACCAAAGATCACTGATCACAGATCATCATAACAAATACAATAATAATTAAAAGTTTGAAATATTAGGAGAATTATCAAAATGTGACAGACACATAGGAGATGAACACCCGAAAAAATAGTACCTATAGATTTGCTTAATGCAGGGTTGCCACACACCTTCAGTTTGAAAAAAAAAAAAAAAAGGCAATATCTATGAAGCACAATAAAATAACGTATGCCTAAACTCGTGTATTTAAGCATACCTAAACACAGAAAAAGTACAGTAAAAATGTGATTTTTTAATTATAATACAGTATTATAATCTTATGGGACCACTGCAGTCCCTCATTGACCAAAATTCGTTATGCAGGTTATGATTGCCTACTTTTTTATTTTAAAAAACTGACTACCTATGAAAGAAGGCACCTGGTTAATGTCTGTGAATATCAGTATATAATACATAGTAGTTATTCATAAAACATATACTACTATATACATTTTTATGACTTACATTTAATTATAAAATTCTATTACTCTTAATTTGTAGTAAATATTACTAAAGTGCTCCCATTTTACAAGAAGCAAGCCTATAGCACTAGTGCCATCCACCCTCTTGCTTTCACCAACAGAGTGACTGGAAGGCTGACTGAGGGATGCAGAGTCAGTGATTTCCAACTGTTGATCTGATGCTAACACAGGTGATTCTTACTATCTCTAGATGTACTATACGGTTCTCAAAACAAATATATTTAGAAAGAAAACCTAAATAAATAAATGAAGTCTTCAAAAAAAGAGAAAAGAAAAAGAAAGAAAACCAAGAACGGTTGGGATGGAGAAAAGACACAGAAGGCAGCCACAATCATAACGAGCAGCATCCAAGTTCAGGAGCTGTGACTGTTGGACAAACCATGCTACATATATATCAGCAGTTACTAGCTTATTTGGTTTCATACGTCACTGACAACTATCTTTCCTTTAGAGCACTTGGTCATAGTGCTTGATCCTTCAGAGCACTTGGTTACCTGCGTGCAGCAGTGAAGTACAACAGAACTCCAACCTGCCAAAGCACTTCAGGAATTCTGCTTAAGGACTGGTGCACTATGCTGTTTACCATTTATAGGAAATCCTTCTAAAAGACTACCTTGTCACCGTGGGAGAAACCCACAATCAACCCAAGTGAAAGTTTCTTGAATGTTGAGGATCTGTCTACAGCTGGGGCCAGCAAATGTTTTCTTAAAGGCCCAGACAAGAAATATTTTAGGCTCTGCACATTACAAGACTCCATAGGTGAAAGCAGCCATAGATGATATATAAACAAGTGCATCTGCCTGTGTTACAATAAAACTTCATTTTCAAAACTAGGCTGGTAGGACAGATTTGGCCCATGAGTCCTAGACTGTCAACTTCTGGTTTAGCCTATCATTAGATTAAAAAATACTTTTCCCCACGTTTGACAGTCAGAAATTCTCATGAAATGTTATTCATGCAATGAGAGGGGACCTTTGACAATTACACTTTGTTAGAGAAAAAGTATATGGCCCCCCAAAACTGCATCAACTTGGGTTCTACGAATTCAGCATCTGTGATTGGATACCTAGGACTAGATTGAGGTTTACCAAGGTATTTCTACACCACGTAGAAAAGAAGGGTTTGTTCCCTGTAATAACAGGGAACAAGAAGACTGATGTATAAACGTTCAACCAACTTAAGAAAATAAACTCACTTAAAGTACCACAGGAAATTCTGTTTACAAAGATTATTAACAAAAAATGAACAAAAACTGAATTTTAGCTGTTTATTAATGTATATCAGATTGAATCTTTACTTCAAAATCATTTATTAGCTTTATTTTATTTTTTTTGAAATGGAGTCTCGCACTGTCGCCTAGGCTGGCGCAATCTCGGCTCATTGCAACCTCTGCCTCCTGGGTTCAAGTGATTCTCCTGCCTCAGCCTCCTGAGTAGCCAGGATTATAGGCACCCAGTACTACGCCCAGCTAATTTTTTGGATTTTTAGTAGAGACGGGGTTTCACCATGTTGGCCAGGCTGGTCTCGAACGCCTGACCTCGTGTTTCACCTGAGTCAGTATCCCAAAGTAATGGGATTACAGGCATGAGCCACTGCACCCAGCCCGTTTATTAACTTTAATTACTATATGAGTAACATCAACAAAACAATATTTATAAATATTTACATAATTTCTACTTTTCTGTAATTCAGACCACCTAGCTTTCAAGTCAGGAAGCTGTTACTGAAACATGAGATATTCATTTATTCATTCATTTAAAAATATTTACTGAATGCTTATTAGCAATTAGGCACCGCATGGAAGCTGGAGATGTACAAATACAACAGAGACCCGCCATCACGGAATTCTCAGTCTGGAAAAGAAATCTCCTCAGAAAACAATTAATGTTAGCAAAACAATATTACTGTCAGATTAATTTAATATGAAAATTAATTATCAAGTTTTAAGAAATGTCAATAGTAGGCATTATATATCAAAATATTAATATCATTTTCATATACATCTCTTTTTCTCATTATTTGATTATATAGTTAAAAATTTGATATCATTGATTTCCAGGCATATAATAGAACAAAACAAAATGGTGTATGCTACAGTTAAGGTCAAGTTCCTAAAGATATTTAACAGAAGCCTGAAGCTGCAGAACAATATGTATAGCAGAACTCTCTTTATATGTTTAAAGACAGACCTTTTCTGAAGGAATGTTAACAGTGGGTCTGAAGACACGGCTGGCAGTTATCATCAGGGTGGGAACTTTTACTTGATAATTTTATTTTAAATGAAGAAGTATTACTTTTAAAATATTTTTTATTACTTTATAACAATCTTTTTAGAGACAGGGGTCTCACTACGTTGCGAAGGCTAGAGTGCAGTGGCACAATTATAGCCCACTGCAGCCTCGAACTCTTGGGCTCAAAGAATCCTCCCAACTCAGCTTCCCGAGTAGCTAGGACTTCAGGTACACGTGACCACACCTGACTGATTCATTTTTTATTTTTTGGAGAGACAGGATCTTGCTATGTTGCCCAAGCTGGTCCTGAACTCGTGGCCTCAAGTGATCCCCCCAACTTGGCTTCTCAAAGTTCTGGGATTACAGATGTGGGGCACTGTGCCTGGCCTTAAAATATAGGTTTTTTTTTTTTTTTTAGTGGTTAACATCTACAAAGACAAAAAATAAGTTCTCATTAGGAGGTACACAAAGAGAGAAGTAGAGGGAGTTATACTTAAATTTATCTTTTTTCACTTTGCAACCCAGGAATGTTTTTCCCTATCCTGACCTGATTCACAACAATTAACTTTTATTTTATTTTATTTTTGCAGGTGGAAAAGTTGAGGGAGGAAGAACACAGAAACCCAAACAATGTGTATGAACATGTTTGTGAGAAAGAGGCAGGGATCACCACGACTCAGTAGACTCTGTGGGCGCCCTCACGCCACATGCTGCAGGCAACCACAGCTAGGATCTTCCTTTTCCTTTCTCCCTCACCACTGGCACCCAGGACCACAAAATTCATTAAATAAATGTTTCTCACTGCTTGTGAACTTGTTTTCCTTTCGGGTAACCTGATGACAGGCTAGGTTCTTAGGCTTTAACAGCCCATGATGGGAATTTTTAACTCAAGCAATTATAAAATAAAAATGTACTGACGCTAAAGACACCTTTATAAACCTGTCACTTTAATCTTTCTTCATGACTTCTTGGTTTAATTAGGTAGCTATATAGTCACATAAAATTTCACTGGAAAGTTATATGCGTAGTAGTTGTTGGTCATGAGACAACTTCTAACACTGGACTTCTCATTTATTCTCAGACTAAAAATCTAAGTGATAGCAACATTTAACAAAACTTCTTGGAAGGTTTACAGATAATTTTCACTTTGTAAAGCACGTGCATGCTTTGTAAAGCTTTCTCATGCTTCAGTAAGTCAGAAGTAATGATGAGGGTACACATTTTCTTACTTAAAACTTAATACTGGGAACAAGAGAACTAGCACGTTGCTACAGTCCCATCAACAATTCTGAAAAGGCAACAAGCCAATGAAAACAAATACGGTTTTCCAAAAATACCTGATAATACTTCTAAATTAAGAGCTGGCTTCAAGGGAGTGGGGAATAAGGAGAGAGTTCTTAAAGGATATAAAATTACAGCTAGATAGACATTAAATTCTAGTGTTCTGGAGAGTGCTCTATAGTTCACCATATTATTATGTATTTTCCAATTAGCTAGAAAAGAGGTTTTTAAATGTTCCTAACACAAACATACAGTAAATGTCTGAGGTGACAGATATGCTAATCACTCTGATTTGATCACTACACATTCTTTCAAAACAATACTATGTACTCCATAAAAATGTTATGTGGCATTTTTTTAAAATCTTGTTAAAAAACTGATCAAATTCATTTTACAATACACTCTACAAGCATAGTAATTTCTGGATGTCTATTTAATGAAATGTAAAGAAAAAATACTGAATATCTAACTGGTTCAAAGTCAAAAAATAATATAGATTCTACAAATTGAGACTATTTGAGTAAGAATAATTTCCAAAAGCAATCATTAGTTTACTACTTATTCCTGTGCATTCATATAACAGATTCCTAATACTCAGGTTGAAAACATGCTTGATAAGACCTACTAATTAAAATGGTAAAACTGGAACACTGTTCAGTTTTGAATGTTAAAATTTAAAACCCTACAAACTCAAAATAAAATTTCAAAAAACTAAGGCTAGGTATACATTTCTTCATTTGCCACTCTGACATTCATAACAATTAGATACAGTTAGGAAATTTTTCAGTCTCTGTAGTACATACACCAAATATACATGCAACTTCTTGTTGTTCAAGTCTGAAATTCTCTTTTCAGTTAATATATTTACTGACCTCTTCTGGGACTCTCATGATTGAAAAGAATGCCATTCACTGCAAAGAGATTATACGCCTCACGGAAGTTCACCACAATCCAATAGGCATAGAGTTTTGCTGCCCCTGTTGGAATAAATTTTTTAAGCAATGAAGTTTGTTATAAAAGACAGTGATTTTCACCCATTTTAAACAGTAACAACTTGCCAAAATAATAACTTGTAATGCATCAAAATTCAAAAAAGTATCAAAAACCAAAGACAAAATAAAGGTTCTGATGCCCGTTAATCATGTTCACCAGGAAATATTTTAAGAATTTCTTACTTTTATAATGCCCACAATGCACTATGTGACAATCTAATTGATTGAATCTTTCTTAGATTTTATTCTCTCATTCTCTCTGTCTTTTAACTTTTGAGGAATTCGAATGGAATAAAATGGGGATCTTAACATTCCAAATGTTTGAAATTTTACCACTCAAGTCTTTCATTAATATTCCCTTTACAAATGTATTAGACATAATAGTCTTTTTTTTTTTTTAAGGTTTTGAGCTCAAGGAAACTTTCATGGAAAATAAACATGAAACCTTATCAGTATAATCTCAACAGTTTAGAAAAAGCATCACATTGGGTCTGATTTTCCATTTAAAGTGATCTGTATGGAAGGGTTGAATGAACATGGGTTGGTGAAGTGAGGCAGTAATTTCACCCCCAAGGTAATGGCAGCAAATACTTGTAGTTAGCAATGTATAAAGGTATGTGCTTCTCAACGAGTTCAGTCACTTTACCTTAATGTTAACCTCACACCCAAATGACTTCAGCCGTGAGACACGAACAGAATGAAAGAAAAAACACACACCTCCCACACCCACAGATAATGCCGCACATGCGCTCAGGTGTGCACACGCATTCTCACCATAGGGTGACCGGGGATAGAAAGGGGTGGTCTCCTTCTGGGGTATTTCCTGCACTTTCCCATAAAGTTCACTTGTTGAGGCTTGGTAGAACTTCACAGAGTTGATAAGGCCACAAGTCTTAACTGCATCTAGAAGTCGTAGAGTGCCAACTCCATCAACATCCGCAGTGTACTCAGCAAGGTCAAAGGAAATCTGGAAAAAGTAGGCGGCAACAGGGCTGTATTAATAGCTTCATAGCACAAAGGTGCTGTCAGTAGGGGCAAAGACTACAATTTCACACACTGTGAAATGTTGGTGAGAAATATTACTTTCTAACAGCACAATAAGAATGTGGATGTCATCTACATACAATATCAAAAGGCTAAAAATATCTTAATTGCTATTAATTACCTACGGTAATGTGAAGAACACTTCAACCGCCCTTCTACTGCTCCGAATTCAAGGCTAGAGTCCCTAGGGCATAGACTATTATAGGGCAAACCCTATTCCTCAGAATTATATGGAATGTTCCTTAAAAATTCAGTTTGAACCAACCTCTTGGGGGTAGGGACCTAGGAAATTTACATTTTTAATGAGCCTCAATTGATTTTTATGTACAGAGTAGTTTTGGAACACGTGCTTTAGAACACAGTTTAATTTAAAAAGGGTTGTTTTATTTTCTATTTTAAAGGTAAAATAATGAATTTGTAATCTATTACATGAATGTATAATCTTTTTTTAGTATGAGACACAGAGCATACAGCAAGATGCTAATGTATATATGAACTAACTTCTAAGAGAATGCTGAGGAATAATTCAATATTTTGCAGTTCTTTAGAGTACTTTTTTAAAATAAGTGTGACTGATAAGCTTTCTGAAATTGTTCTATTTACATATGATGAACAAAATAACCTAACATTAAATCCTCTAAAATCATAAGGCTCAAAATCTTTGTTACTGGTTTATTCAGAGGCTAATATAGCTGGGCACAGTGCAAACAGGCTTCCCTTGTCGCCTTGTGACTCCTCACCTGGAGAAACCCCTTTGAGGGATAAAGTCACTGGCCTTCGTTACTGCTGGGTCTTGCATGTGTGCCCTGGAGCAGAAGCTGTCCCCTGGTACATGCAAATGGTATTCAGGCAACCACTCACCAGGGACCCTATTTAGACCACTAAACTCATGTGATTTAGGCCTGTGAGTAAAGGTCATGTGGCTGCCAGGAAATCAAAAGAAAAACAGTATGTTTCATCCACAATCTTTCAAAAGGCAAGAAAGCAAATTTGGAAGCCTGTTATTTTTATTCTTTTCTAATAACAGTTTGTTAAGATATAATTCACACCCATAAAATTCACCCTTGTAGAAGATTATAATTCAGTGGTTTTTAGTATATTCACAGCAGTATATGCAATCAACACCATCTAAGCCCAGAACATTTTCATCACCCCAAAAAGAAATTCCGTACCTAGTACTCAGTACCTTAGTACCTAGTATCAGCAGCCACTCTCTGATCCCCAACTCCAACTCTGACCCGAACAGCCTCGTCACTATGTATTTGCCTACTGTGGATATTTCATACAAATGGAATCATACAATAGGTGGCTTTTAGTGACCGGCTTCTTTCGCTTACCATGTTTTCATTTTGGTTGAGTACATACCTACGAATGTAGTTGCTGGGTCATACAATAACACTATATTTAACATTTTGAAGAACTACCAGACCATTTTCCAAAATGGCTGCATCATTTCACATTCTCATCATCAATTAATAAGAGTTCCAATCTCTCCACATGTTACGTAGACTTGTTGTTGTCTTTTTTGTTATAACCATCCTAGTGGTGTGAAGTGGTATCCCAGTGTGGATTTTCTTTTTCCTAATAAATAATGTTCAGCATCTTTTCATATGCTTATCAGCCATTTGTATCTTGTCTTTGTACAAATGTGTATCTGAATCCTTTAGCCATTTTTAAATTGGGTCATTGGTTGAGTTGTAAAAGTTTTTTCACACACACACACACACACACACACACATATATATTCTGAATACAAGTCCCTTATCAAATCTATGACTTGCAATCTTTATTTATTTATTTATTTTGTTGAGACGGAGTCTTGCTCTGTCGCCCAGGCTGGAGTGCAGTGGCCAGATCTCGGCTTGTCACAAGCTCCGCCTCCCGGGTTCACACCATTCTCCTGCCTCAGCCTCTCGAGTAGCTGGAACTACAGGCGTCCACCACCACGCCTGGCTAATTTTTTGTATTTTTAGTAAAGACAGGGTTTCACCGTGTTAGCCAGGATGGTCTCGATCTGCTGACCTAGTGATCCGCCTGCCTCAGTCTCCCAAAGTGCTGGGATTACAGGCGTGAGCCACCGTGCCTGGCCTTGACTTGCAATCTTTCCTCCCATTATGATGGTTGTCTTTTTACTTTTTTTTTTTTAATGGAGTCTCGCTCTGTCGCCAGGCTGGAGTGCAATGGCACAATCTCAGCTCACTGCAACCTCCGCCTCCAGGATTCAAGTGATTATCCTGCCTCAGCCTCCTGAGTAGCTCAGATTACAGCTGTGCACCACCATGGCTGGCTAATTTTTGTATTCTTAGTAGAGACACGGTTTCACCATGCTGGCTAGGCTGGTCTTGATCTCCTGACCTCGTGGTCCACTCACCTTGGCCTCCCACTCCCAAAGTGCTGGGATTACAGAGCCACCATGCCTGGCCTACTTCCTTTTTTTTTTTTTTTGAGATGGAGTCTCGCTCTGTTGCCCAGGCTAGAGTGTAGTGGCGCAATCTCGGCTCACTGCAAGCTCCACCTCCCAGGTTCACACCATTCTCCTGACTCAGCCTCGCAAGTAGCTGGGACTTCAGGCGCTTGCCCCCGTGCCTGGCTAATTTTTTGTATTTTTAGTAGAGACGGGGTTTCACTGTAGTCTCGATCTCCTGACCTCGTGATCCGCCCGCCTCGGCCTCCCAAAGTGCTGGGATTACAGGCGTGAGTCACCGCACCCCTGTCTCCCACCCCCCCCCTTTTTTTTTTTTTGAAAGACAGGGTCTCATTATGCTGTCCAGGCTGGAGTACAGTGGCTATTCATGGGCATAATCATAGCAAACTACAGCCTCAAACCCTGCTTCAGTGATCCTCCTACCTCAGCCTCTTGCTGAATAGCTGGGAATACAGGCCTGTGGTAGAGTGCTGGGCTAACGTCTTTTCACTTTCTTACTGGTGTCTTATGAAGCACAGAAGTCCCATTTATCTACTTTTTATTTTGTTGTGTGTGCTTTCAATGTTATATCTAAGAACACTTTACTTAAACCAAGATCATGAAGATTTACTCCTAATGTTATATTCCAAGAGTTTTATAGTTTTGTCTCATGCATTTAATTCTATGATCCATTTTGAGTTAAATTTTGTGTATGGTTAGGGGTCCAACTGCATTTTCTGCAGATGGATATCTAGTTGTCCCAGCACCATTTGTTGAAAAGGTCGGTTTTTCCCTGTTGAATGGTTTTTGCACTGGGTCATTCTGTTATCAGGAAAAGCCACGGCCTTATTTTGGGAAACAGTGTATTGAGAAGGCCTTGGGAGAGGGGGTGTCAGGGCTCTGGGACCACTGGCAGTGGTCACTGAACAGATCACTCAGCCACTTCTGCTAGCCGTAGTTTCCTCACCACATCAGTGCCACAACTGTAATTTATATGACACTTTACAATTCAAAAGTGCTTTTGTTCGAGCTTTGTAACAATCCTAGGAGAAATAGAAACTAGGTCCTGAGGTTCAGAAAGATGGAGTTGCTACAAGTCACACTGCCTAGGAGCAGCAGAACCAGGACTCCAAGCAAGTCCCTGGGTGATGCTCACCACAAAAGCTGAATTCAGCCACCCCCTCTGTGAGGGCCTCATAAAAGCCAGAGGCTCTGAGGAGAAACCCGTGCACACACAGACACACAAAACTGCCCACGCTTTCCAGAGATATGTGGATTGCAGATTAAGAAACCTTAAACTAGATCTTCCTGAATATCTTCTCTGACACCAAGTGTCTGTACTCAAAATATTTTTAGGTGTAAGTTCTTATCCAATGGTATTTGCACTCCTTTTCAAGGGACCAGTCAAATTTGAACAATAATGAGAATGTTGTGAGTTTTTTCTCTTTCCTTGACTAGGTTTTCATTTATATACATGCTGCCTGAACAGCTCCGAGAAGGAATAGCTAGGATTTTTTAAGTACTCAGTACCAGACACATGCATATCATCCTAGGCATTTTGCGAGTATATATTATTTAATCCTAAGAACAGGTAAGTATTTACACTGACACAGAGAAGCTACAGCAAGTGGTGGCACCATATGTTGTATTCGTGGTGAATGTTCTATACATTGACTAGATTACACACGTATATGTTACATTCACAGTGAACCACATGTCCTAGCATAAGCACCTTAACCATTTCGTGGTGAATGTTCTATACACTGAATAGATTAAACACGGATATGTTACATTCACAGTGAACCACACGTCCTAGCATAAGCATCTTAACCATTAGAACATAGAATAAGGAAACTGTACAACCTGAAAGTTTTCACTTATGCCAGGGAATCCAGTTTAGATAACTAACAGGTCATTATTCAGAGCACACACCTCATGGAAAAGAATTAAGCACTGTTAGACTAAAGATAGTAAATAAGATAGGAGAGTATGGGGGGAAGGATTGTTGCATGTTTGCAGATTTTGAGGTAACTCCAGAGAGAATTAAGCTCATGTGTTTGATATTCAACATGCTACAGGATAAGATTAGCTGATAAAATTTAACTGATTATGAAGTGTTTTATAATATAAAGTAACAAATTAAGTGGTTTCCTTGAAAAAGAAAATCTGAACAGTATGTTGTGACTGATCAACTCCTAAAGCTTACAAGTGTTGGCCAGGCACAGTGGCTCACACCTGTAGTCCAACACTTTGGGAGGCTGAGGCCAGAGGACCAGTTGAGCCCTGGAGATCAAGACCAGTCTGGGCAACACAGAAAGGTCCTGTGTCTACAAAAAAAATTGAAAGTAAAAAAAATTAGCCGGCCGTGGCGGCACACACCAGTGGTCCCAGCTACTCAAGAGGCTGAAGCAGAAGAATTACTTGAACTCAGGAGGTTGGGGTTGCAGTGAGCCATGATCATGACACTGCACTCCAATCTAGGCAACAGAGCAAGACTCTGTCTCAAAATGAAACGCAGGTTAAAAAAAAAAAAGAAAAGAAAAGAAAGAAAGATTTCTTCAGTCTCCCGAGTGGCTGGGACTACAGGTGGCCGCCATCACGCCTGGCTAATTTTTTTTTGTATTTTTAGTAGAGACGGGACTTCACTGTGTTAGCCAGATGGTCTCGATCTGCTGACCTCATGATCCACCTGCCTCGGCCTCCCAAAGTGCTAGGATTACAGGCATGAGCCACTGTGCTCAGCCAAAGAAAGATTATTTTTAAGTAAAACTAAAGGTTAGGAGTGTGATTCTGAAACACATGAAAACATGGAAGGTCCAGAGAGCTACAGTCCACAGGTCAAATCTGACCTACCATCTGCTTCTGTAATTAAGTTTTATAGGGCGCAGCCCTAATAAACACTCATTTGTTTACAGGTTTCCTATGCTTGTTTCCACACTATGACAGCAGACTTGAATAGCTGCAACACAGGTATTTCCCATGAAGCCAAAAATATTTACTCTCTGGACCTTTACAGAAGAAGCTTCCAAACCCCCGAAACTAAACCACAGTTATAACTGGGAGCCAAAATGAGTAGGGTTTTGGTTGTGGTTGTTTTTTATCATTATCTTTTTCTCTATCTTCTCAGTACTATGGGATGATGATGAAGTATATTTCCAATCACAAAGAGAGTTGCATTTTCAGAGGCATGCAGACCAAGTTAACAGTAAAAATCTTCTTTCACCTAATAAGGAGAACAAAAAATCAGACTGATAAAAAAACAAGCCTACAAAATACTGCCCAAACTCACTTTCTTGAAATATTTTCTTCAGTGGGCTCCCATATCCCCATATTCTTCCAGTTTTTTTCCACTCGACTGGCATCAATTCTCCAGGCTGTTGTGCCAGTGCCTGCCAGTCTACCAGGTCCCCTGCACCCCGACTCCAGCCTTGGGCTCAGTGCTGAGGTTTTTCTACCCCAACCCACCCTCCAGCTGTGTCATCATTCAGTCTGGGCTCTCAATTCACCATCTGTCCAAATGGGCCCAAAGGCCCACCTCCAGGGCACCTCTTGGAGCAGCAGCCTCTCATATGTTCCTGTCCACTTGCTGTACCTAATGGCATGTCACACTGAGATGGCCCCAAAGAGGGCTCCTGAAGCTGTCTCCAAAGCTCTTCTTTCCCATGGCCCCTCCCTCTGTGTAAATAGCACCCATTCCAAACAAAACCTAGGAATCTTCCCTAACACTTCCTTCCCTGCGCAGCTTACTGAAATCTAACCAGTTCCCACCACTTAGCCCACACCTTAATTTAGTCTGGCATCACCTTTCATGGGAACCACTGCAAGAACCTCTGACTAGTTCAATTTCAGTCCTTCCCCACCTGGCACCCTAGTACTTGACCTCATAACCTACCACACTCATCCCCCACTACAATGATGCAGCCTCTTCGGCCACCCTGTGGTCCTACTCTGGTGTCAGCTGGTCCTGCCTGGAGCCTTCATGCTGCTGACCCCTCTGTATGCTGTGCCCCTCACCACTTCCCTGCCTCCCTCTCCAAAAACATCCCATGCTTGCCATTCTATGCTTATCCACTCCTCTCTTTATCTTGCTTCATTTCACCTTAATTTTAAACTTTTATTTTATCTGTTTACTTATTTATGATCTATCTCCCCCATTAAAATGTAAGCTCCATGAGAGCTGGGTTTCATCGTGTTCTCTGCAGTGTCTCCCATGCCTGAAGCATGGCTTGGCACAGTATTTGCTAAGTGAATGAAGACAGTGTGTAAACTAATGAGAAATCTAAACGTCAAATACACATACATCAAAATAAAAACACAAAAGCCAGTAGGAAAGAAAATGTGCTATCAGAATAAAACAAATTTGATAATTTAATATCACTGAAATAAAAGGTAAAATTTCAAAGGGCAAGATAGATAAAACTCCATATAAATTTCAAAGCTTTAGCATAACAACAACAATAGTTTTAACAGTTACACTATATAAAGAGTCAGAATTCAGAGTGCAGAAGAAGAATCTTAGACATAATTGAAGTGCAGGTGGCAGGAGATAGTTACTAAAATATCCAAAGACACAGTGATGGGATATTCATTCATAAGGCGCAGTCAGGGCAGTCTCAGAGGCGAGTAGTAAAGCCGGAGAAATGACAGAAAAATTTAAAGTCATAGGAAACAGGAAATTTAAGTTCAAATATAAATTACTCTTATCAACATTCAAAGATATAAACAGATATCCAAAGAATTGTCCACATTTATTTATGAGTGGTAAATCATAGCCTTTCTTAAAGCAAACAGAAAATTAGAATGAGTCCTTTAAATGGGCTGAAAGGGATAAGATATAGATGCTGAAAGTTCACATGTCAATTCTGTAGTCTACAACATGGAATGTAAATCCCAGGTGCTTTTAAAGCCACATCAGGGAAGACTTGAGTTCACTGTGCTAGGCCTCACAGCAAATAAAACAAATGATAACACTCATTCCAGGATCACTGAAATCCTTTTACCTCTCCAAACTCATTATAACTAAATGTTAATTTTTTAACTATGTGAAATTGAACAGAGATGAAAGAGGGTATTCTAACCAAGTAGGACAAGATAAATGCCACTATTAACACACAATATTTTGACCAGTCATAATAGTGACAAACTATTACTTATATTAGATGACTACAAGAGAAAATAGACTGTGTCTGATTAGTGGAGTGGTTGTCATGTGTTGGTAACTATGGCGCTCACAACTTTACATATTTAAAGTGACCACCGACACTGAATCCTTGAGGTCAGAAATGTCACATATTGTGACTCTTTTCCCAAGAAGCACAGCAAGTAACGTTCCAGCTTCTGAAGTCAGGATCTGGGATGATCATGAGAGACTGCTGATCAGGCACCATTCTGGAGCTCTCTGCAAGGCCCACTCCCAACTTAGGGGGTTTATACTGTTCCAGCCCCTCCCCTTGGTGCTGAGTCTCTCATAATGGACTAGCTCTCTTCCTCAAACGGCAGTCTGGGAAGTAAATTTCGGGTTCAGAGACAGAGAGGCAGCTATAGTCATCAGGAGTCTAGTGTGAGTGGTTTGCCAGGTCTGCCCCACTGTGGCTCCCTCGTATTTCCCCCTCACATACCGTACTCTTACATCAAAATATTAATACAATTAAAGAGCACACATTTTTAAAATTCTGAAATCTACTGAAAGCAAAAGCTAGAGTAAATGAAAAAGACAACAAACAGCCGCTACCCCACTAGTCTGTAAACTCTACAGGCGTAGGGCCCTTAACTATTTCTATTCACCATTAAATCCCCAAGAATTGCACAGAGGTAAAAAGATATCTGTAATTTTAAAATAGAAAGCCACGTGAAGAGAAGTTTCATTTATTTATAAGAAATTAGATGAAATATATATTTAAGTATCCTGTAAATGTTAATAGAACTATTATCTTCTGAAGTGTAAATGAATTAAGAGAAAGTATTTGAATAACAATTTTAGTAAGGAAACACATTTCAAACACAGCAGAAGAGAAGTCCAAAACAAATTAATGAGTAAGGCTGAACACTTTTCAGGCTTTTTAGCTGAAACAAGAAGAATATATGTAGGACTGTGAAGATAGGCAAAATGGCTTGTAACATAAGTTGTTTGCCTCTTCAGACCCGTATGGTTCAGCGGGGCGGCCTCTTAAGTTCCAAGCGATTTGTCCTTCCTAGTTTGATTTCCTGCCGTCTCAGGGTCTTGGTGTTTGCCCCTTCCCTCTACTCAGAACATTTTTTCCAGGGTTCACGCCTCCCTTCCTTCAGCCAAGAGGATTCCCGGACCTGGCCATCTCTACTTTCACCTCATCCTCCCCAGCATGCTTCACTTCGGAGAACTCAGTCCATTGGACTCTAAGTACAGAGAAACCATCTTCATTGGTTTAGTGAGCTTGTAAGCTTCATGAGGTTCAGGGCTCTGCTCATTTTTTCTCATTGCTCCTACCACTTAGAAGAATACCTGCCCCATGGAAAGTACTCAGGAAATATTACTTGAATGAATAAGACAGTATTTGGTCTGAAGCTTAGGCATATAATTCCCCAATGATTTCAGTACACAATTAAGAATGGAACAAACTTTATATATGGAGCAAATTCCATTTAAAAAATCTCAATGAATGAGCCAAAGTTTCCTGACTACAAATGTGGTGTCGGAAAAAGAGATTTGTCTGCAAAAGAACTAAATGTGGTAAAAGATAACCAGAGAACAGGAAATCTTTTCCTCTAACATTTGATTTCACAGACACAAGAGGAGGCTCATGATACCAGTGAGCTGGAAATGCATAAGACCACACAAGCAGCTGCACTGTTTACTGCTTCTCTGTAAGTGAAAGTTATTAATCAAGGACAGCAACAATAAAACATTGCTTTCCATCATGGATCAGTTTTTCCCAGTTAGCAGCTCAGCAGAACTGACATTTATTTAGCAGCTGGGGCCAGATGCAAATCTTTCCCCCTCTGCCGCCCCGGCTCCAAAGCTGGACAGGAATTAGGCAGTTGTGGACCTAGAAGCATTGCAGCTCAGTGGGCAGGGAAGGAATCGAGAGAAGGTGCACCCTACCATGAGCAGGCCACAGGTTCTGATTCCAGGAAATCCAAAGGTGAAAGAGACAGGGCCTTGCCTTGCCCTCCTGTAGCCTGCCTTATGGGTGTCGATTAGACAGGGTTTGAAGAGGCTACAAAAGGGAGGCTACAAAAGGGAGGCCACCGGGATTAAGAAAGGCATCCTGAGATGGTGACAAAGTATGGGAGTGGGAGGATAGAGATCCAAAGGAGGGACAGATGACATGGACAGATCAAAGTAGGGTCCATGGGCACAAGGAGGGGAATACCACACACTGGGACCTGTCAGGGAGGTGGGAGGAAGGAGAGCGTCAGGATAAATAGCTAATCCATGCAGGGCTTAATACCTAGGTGATGGATTGATGGGTGCAGCCAATCACCACGGCACATGTTTACCTATGTAACATAATGCACGTCCTGCAATGTATCCCAGAACTTAAATTAAAAAGAAATAGTAGGGTCCACGGGGGTGGAGAGGTGACGAGACATTCTAATGGGGGCGGGGATCATCAGCATGAGCAAAAGGAGAGACAAATGCACTGGCAATGTCTGGGGAACAGAGTGCTATATTGATGTGATGTAAGTAGAAGCTATTCTGGAGCAAATTATATACGCCAGTCTACAGTGTGTTCAGTGGGCACTGGGGAGCTGGCAATGGCTCCGGAGCAGAGGACACCATCACTTTATCTGGCCCTTTCACCAGTGCTACACTCCAGTGCTACACTCCAGTGCTACACACCAGTGCTACACTCCAGTGCTACACTCCAGTGCTACACTCCCAACCGTTCTACTTGCCTCCAGCCCAGCCCTATAGTTCGGAAACTTTTCTTCCTCACACTCATAATCCCAATTTTGTACGATTTTTCCTTATTCTTTTGCAATTCTATTTTTCTTCAAAAATGTTTATAATTACAATTTGGAACAATATACAGGGTTGTTACTCCACCAGAGTGACAAATGCTAACCAGACTAAACAAATGTGACATCTTGGTTTGCCTTTGTATGCAGAAGGCATATGAAGGTATAGTTCCCTTAGAGTTCTGAAATGCTCAAAGTAGACTAAGGGCTCTCATAGGGAATCAGAACACTGATGACACAGGACAAGGTAACAATCCCCAAATGCACCCTGCTCCCGGTGACTCTGATGAAAGGCAAGGCTGCACACACTGCTTCTGTCCGTCCACTCTCCACACTGTCAGGGCCATGACTTTCCGTCTCTCACCACTACTGCTTAGCACACAGGAGGGCTGGAAAATATTTGTTGAAATAATGGTATCGATTTTTGTCATGTGTTTACATTTTAGCCACAGAGGCGAATTGGAGCTCTCAAAAGTCAGAGTAGAAAGCATACGCGGGACTCTGTTCTCACAACACCCTCCAGTTCTTGGCTTTTTCTAAGGACTCAGCTGCTGCTCTGGAAGGCCGACCACGCTTTAACAACCTCACCAAATCTGTCAGCTCTTCTGACTTACTAACTCCAAAATGCAGAACAGTTGCCCCACTAACATTCCTTGAGTTTGAGAACCTTCATTTCTAAAACATTGGTTCTGCGCCCCCCACCCTGACTTCAGTTATAACTCCTTGGTCACAATTCTCTGCCACTTCCACATCCTCTGAGAACCTCTGGTCCTATTCCTGAAAGCCTCTCATTCTTTTTCAGCTAAACAATACATTACATAATTTTAAAATAAATGCTAATTTGTTTTAATTAGTTAAATTATTTAAAACAAATATTAAACTAAGTCTCCTGGCTTTTTATTTTTAGAAAATCTTAATTTAAAAATACTTTGAGACTCCAACTATCAGAAATTAGCCATATTAGATGTTTTTTCTCTGTCATTTTACAGTTTATCAGTTGCTGATAAATACAGAAAAACCTGTCATGATTTCTGTACAAGAAAATGTCACCAGAAGTAACTACCCAGGTTTTTCTAGAGAAAAACTCACAGAGATTCTTTACAGATAAACAGAAATAACAAATCAACTTACCTAATGGAATTTATTATAGCAGGAATACTTAACTAAGAATTCACAGGGTCCATGGACAAAACTCAGGAGAGCACACAGATTTGGCTTAAAAAATTAAAAAATGCGTGTCTTCATTTTCACTCAATTCTATCTGAAATTTGGAATTCCCTTCTATTTTGAATGTAAGCCAACAATCCTCAGTAATAATAGTGCTTGCGACCTTTCCACCAACAGAGACAGTAGCCATTTCAACACTACCATACAGTCACTGCAGATGACTGGAGGCATCACTTGTGCCCATCACTGCTTTGAAGTTCCAATGTTTACCAGGCCCACGGCCAGGTCTTGTGCTATAATGTGTTATGGCACATTATTATATCACAAACTTGGTTTTTAGGTATATTAACAGATTAAGAGTCAGTTTCCTTGGCAATTCTATGCATTTGGTTTATACCTCTAAAACATTATTCTGAGAATATCCATAGACTTCATCAGATTGCTGAAGGGGTCCATGGAATAAGAAAGGTTAAAACATCTCCTGTAAATCAAGTGGTAGTGACAAAATTTCAGTATTTTAGAATGTGCTTAAAAAAGAAAAGTCACGAAATCTCTCTCACCACCTATATCCAGCCGGATGAATAAGCTCTCGTCAGCCATTTTGAAATCTGCACGTATGTCACCTAAAAGCATTATTGTTACATAACCAATTGCTCAGTGGTTTGGGTCATTCAATAGGTTCCTGATCTCAATGACAAAGCTCCAAAAGTACATAAATACACTAAGGCATTAACATGACAGTAGAGTTGTACATGTAATCAAAAATCAAACAATGAAATTAGCTTTCAAATGCATTTTGTAATGTTTATAACTGTAATCTGAGTTATTCTGATCATATACATACTAACATGAGTTAGCATCCCCCAAGCTCTCTGTTGGCAGAGAGTGATAGCACAGGAATGAATAAAGGGACTGATTACATGAAGGGTATTTAGCCAATGACCTGTACCCCTAGGGATTAAAAACCCGGGGAATAAAAATCAGGGGATTAAAAATATTTGTTGGAAGATAATCAAGAGATAAATAGAAGATTTAATGTTTGCTGCCAGTTACCACCCAGATTATAGTAATTTGGGGACAAATAATGAAAAGTCACTTCAGCTACATATAAAGAGACTGAAACACAGTAAACATCATACAATCTTCATTATTATATTATTATAAAGTTTTACTTTCCTTTTATGAATACTATAATTACATTTAGAATAGTCACTACTATAACATTGAAATAGGAAGAGAGCAGTAACACTGGCATCTAAATAGCTAATAATTCTTTCGTTAATAGATAAAATGACAGAACAACAACAAAAAAAGAGAACTCACTGAAATGTTTCAATGACTGAGATGCCACAACATGGCCTGTGGTTACAACAACGTAAGTCTCCACTATCCACACGCGAGAGTTCATTTCAGACAAGAAGCAGAGCTAAGGTTTCCAGGCAGAACAAATAACTCAGTTGGGAGCCTTCAATCCCACTGGCAAGTGGGATTGTATATCCCACTTGTATATCCAAGTCTTTGTAAGTCACAAAACAAGAGAGGCCAATGCAACATCATATTGTGCAGATAATAAGCTGTCTTCCCTCCTTCCTCACCTCGATTTCTCTTGACCTCTCTCCTCCAAAAATAGCAGATAGTAAATTAATTTTAGAAGGAATATTTAAAAAAATCTAAGCTATGAGAGAAATGTAAAAGAGCCTTTTTAAAATAAGTAAGCCCTCATGAGAGACCTACATGTTTCACTAGAAATATTGTATTGAAAGATTTGAAAAGAAGGAGCAGAAGCTCCAAACCCACAAGAACCGTGTGATATACTGGCAAGCAAAAGATGGAAAATGGGAAAAGATGCCTTTAACAAAATGGAATGAAGCTAAAATAATGCTCAAGAAAGAACAGAGTGGGGTTCAAGGACATACATGCAAAATAAATAAGAAGAGCAAGCAGATACAGAGAGAAGGATGCTAGGGAAGCAGGCACAGGAGGGATGCAGAGGCCCAGGAAAGGAACAGTCACATGTTTTCTCTCTACTTGCTGTGTAAGACACAAGGCAGGTTCCAAGTCTCAAACTGCTGTTAGAGACAGGTAGGTAGGAACACTGCTAAATATCAAGGAGTCTCTAGATCTAACAGACAAACTAAAGTGTCGACCAATTGCTAAGAACGACGCATTCAAGAAGTCAGGAGTGATACTGTAGAACTATATGCACTATGATGACAATGCCAACAGATTACTAATGCCCATAAAAAGGTAACCAATGGGCCGGACACAGTGGCTCACGCCTGTAATCCCAGCACTTTGGGAGGCCGAGGTGGGCGGATCACTTGAGGTCAGGAGTTCGAGACCAGCCTGGCCAACATGGTGAAACCCCGTCTCTACAAAAAAAAAAAAAAAAAAAAAAAAAAAAAAAAGGGAAAAATACGGCACACAAACTATAATTGCCAGGATATTGTTAGATATCATTTTCGTAGTGAAAAATCTAGCAAAGTCTATGGCAGCACACCAAATCAAGATAATCAAAGATAATCCCATGGGCAAAAAGTGAAGTGGCTTTGTGAGAGTCAATACCGCTTCACTATTTTTGCAAAATTATTTAAGGGATAAATAAGCATATGAGCAAGGAAGAATGAGGGGGAAACCCATGGATATAATTCACCTAGACTGTCATAGGCCATGACAAATACTATAACAAAGTGCATTTCAGAAAGTAGTAACATTGACTCTGAGACTGGGAGAATGTTCCAGCTTCCAGTCACCAACAGCAGGCTCTGCTGCATCTCCAGCACCTCCCACCCCACTATAATCAGGAACCTTCGGGCAGAAAACTAAAAGTAGGAATAAAACATACAAGCTGAAAAAGCAAAATATACAAAGTAGATCCTGTCAATGACCAGTTTAGAGATTATTCTTACTTAATGTTTTAAAAACAATCTAGGAAAGGGAATACACTATGAAAATCTCCTAAGGCTCTACTGTTTTTCCAGAAAAGTAGAAAGTCACATTAGGAATAGGAAACTGCAAGATCTCTTGGGGCTACCTAAGGGACTTGAAAAACAGGAAGAAAATTCAAATTGGACCATTTGAAGACAATGCATTTCAAGCAGAAGGGGAACAAATAAAACTGTACCCACAGTCTCAGAGTGCTGAATATCCGAAGTTTCCTAAAGACACCAGGCTTTGGTTTGACACTAAAAAGCCAAGAAAATGTAGTCCTGACAAAGAATAAGCAGAGCAGAAAGTAGAGTCCCTCTGTAGAAGCCTGAGGTTCTTGCACCCCAGGAGGCTGTGAAGTCCTGATAACCACACTTTGAAATGGTCACCTGGAACTCGAAAAATATCTACACAACTCAAAAAAAAACACTGTTCCACGAAACAGAGCAGCTAGTATACGAAGAATGTTACCAAAAAAATTAGACTTCTTTGGCTTGTGAACTCTAGGTCAGGAAGTAGTACAATGATTTAGTCTTTGTAAAATAGTAACGAATATGGATAGAGATGATATATCAGCCCATTATGAGTCCAGAAGACCTGAATGAGTGTATACCCTTTGTTTAAGTCTGATTACATTAATAGAAAAGAAGGTTGTCTTCAACTGACCAATATTTGAAGAACAATATGCTTATTCTGCTTCATTTGGAGAAGCCCATTCTCTTGAGAAGCAAATCATGCATACATAAAACCATGAATTTTACAGGTAAATTTAACAACAGGAACTACCTCTGTCTTGTTCACCAGTATGTGCCTAAACCAGTGCCTGGCACTTAATAGGAACACAGCAATGTTTCTTGAGGGAATGAATGCATAAGAGCAGGGTGTTCCAATACCACCCAATACGGCAGAGATCCTCAGAGAACAGTGTTTCCAAAAGGCTTCTTCTTCTCTAGATGCCTTTTTCTAAATTCCATGTTTAAGTTTCTAATGGAGAATAATTTCAATAATAACAATGATGTAACAAACCTAATATAAGCATATGATTAGGCAATTCAGCAAGATATATTATTCCCTAAGAGGAAAAAATTAATGATAATAGTATACTGTTATTAATACTTCTGGTATTAATGTTTAGTAGTATTAAACTTTACTTTAAAACTAACATCTTTCTAATAGCAACAAAAGGTATTCACCACATACTTTCCAAAATGGAAAAACATGAATGCTGTGTTTTCAACTTTTTCATATTTAAACTGTTATGCAATGCAATATTTAGATTTTATGGGAAAATGCACCCCACACTGAACAGGATATATGTCTTATTTTCTTTTGAATATTGCTCATGATTATTTTACAGCAATGCAGGTCAATGTCTGTTTCCTTGGGATCTGCGGGCTGATGAGAAACAAGCAAAGCAACTGAAGACAAGAGGCTGGAAGAGAATGATGCCTGTACCTATGGCACTGTAGGAAAGCAGAGGAACTGATAAACAGAAATTAGGTCAAAGTACAGGGGAAAAAAATCACTATCCAAGTTGGAGTTCAGCAAAAGAATCACAAAGCAGAGGAAGAAAATTACTAATTTGCTACGACAAGTAATTCCACTGGGTAAGTGAAAAGATGCTTGTGTATGTGTGAATGATGAATGAGAAACAAGAAGAAATTGACATTGAAAGTTATTCATGACAATTAACTAAAAATCCATATTTTGCCAGTAACCAACAGGCAAAGAAATCAGCCTCTCTAAGCCTCAGTTTCTTCCTCCTAAATACCATACCCTGACTCTTCTATGGAATTCAGGATGCCACACAAGTATCTAGCAAACATAAATTTGAAGATCCGAAGAAACAAAGAAAACCAACACTCAATGTTCAATTCAAAATAGCCAGTGAGGAGAGTGGCCAATCAGAAGCAGCTACAGTCCATGGCATTCATGGAGAGGAGTGAAAGGGTGAGTGAATACAGCACCCTCAACTGAAACATCTACGTTCTCGCATTGGAACAGATTGGGAAACCAACTCAACCCATGGAAAACGCAGAAAAGCAGGGTGGGGCAGTGGCCCACCTGGGAGCATCATGGAGCCGAGGGAACCCCCACTCCCAGCCAAGGGAAGCGATGAGTGATTGTGTGACCCTGGGAAAACATGCTTCTCCCACAGATCTTTGCAACTCACGGATCAGGAGATCCCCTTGTGAGCCTATGCTACCTGGGCCTTGGGTCTGACACACAGAGCTGTGTGGAGTCCCACACAGACCCAGAAGCTTTACATAGTCAAGTCCCCAGGATCCCCAGCAAATATGTCTATAGCTAAGGCAAGGCGGGAGGTCCGCACATACCCTAGGAGAGGGGCTGAATCCAGGGAACCAAGCAGCATCATTCTGCGGGCCCCACTTCCACTGCACCTCACAAGGTAAGACCTACTGTCTTGGAATCCCAGCTGGCCACCAGCAACAGAGCGGAGCTTGCCTGAGACCAGACGGAGCCCATGGAGAGAGGGGCAGGCTGCCACCGGGGTGGCCAGACAACTCGGCTATTCCAACCTGCGGGCTTTGGAGAGTCCAAAGGGTCCCAACGAGGTAGAACCACAGCAGCTCTGCCAGATAATGGCCAGACTGCTACTTTAGGCAGAACATCAATCCACTCCTCCTCACTGGGCAGGACCTACCTGGTGGGCCCTCCAGCCATGCCCAAGGGCACGTATTAGGGACAGAGCTCTGATGTCTCCCTGGGACGAGTGCCTGGAAGAGGAAAGCGCCACCACCTGGGTTGGTTGGACAACTCAGCCATTCCAGCCTGCCAGCTTTGGAGAGTCCAAGCCAACTGGGGCAGAGGGGGTTCCCCACCATGACAGCTGTTTTGTAGAGGTGTGGCCAGACTGCTTCTTTAAGCAGCACTCCATTACACTCCTCCTTGTGGGGTGGGTCCTACCAGCTGGGGCCTCCAGCCACTCCCTCCCACCCCATGTTCTATGGGGTCTAAAGAGCTCTAATTTCACCCTGGGACAGAGTGCCTGAGTGGTAAGGCAGGTCATCACCTTGCCGATTTGGGCTTCTCAGCCAGTCCAGCCTGTGGGCCATGGAGAGCCCAAACCAATCAGGGGCTGATGAGATCCCCAACACAGCATAGCTGCTCTACCAAAAAGCAGCCAGATTTTTTTTTTAAGTGGGTTCCTGATCTTGTTCCTCCTGAGTGGGTGAGACTTCTAACTAGAGTCTCCAGCCACCTCCTCCAGGTGTGTTCAGGCCAGCAATAGGTCAGTACCCTTGTGGGATGAAGCTTCCAGAGGAAGGGGCAAGCTGCCATCTTTGCTATTTCACAGGCTTCACTGGTGATAGATACTGGAAAAACTGAAGCAACTAGGGTCTGGAGTGGCCAGACTATTAAAAACAAACAAACATACAAACACAACACAACAAAAACAAAACCACAAGAACTCCATCCAAAGGTCAGCAACTAATTTGTAAATAAGCCCACAAAGATGAGAAAAAAATCAACACAAAAACTCTGAAAACTCAATAAGCTGGAGTGCCCCTTTTCCTCCAAATGACCACAGTACCTCTCCAGCAAGGGCTCAGAACTGGGCTGAGGATGAGATGGTTGAAATAACAGAAGGAGACTTCAGAACGTGGGTGACAATGAACTTTGCTGAGCTAAGGGAGCATGTTGTAAACCAGTGTGAAGAAGCTAAGAACCATGACAAAACAATACATATGGGAGCTGACAGCCAAAAGAGCCAGTTTAGAGAGGAACAGAACTAATCTGTTAGAGCTCAGCTAAAAAACATGCTACAAGAACTTTACAATGCAATCACAAGTAGTAATAGCAGAACAGACCAAGTGGAGAAAAGAATCTTAGAGCCTGAAGACTGTCATTCTGAAATAAGACAGGCAGAAAAGAATAGAGAAAAAAGAATGAAAAGAAATGAACAAAACCTCTGAGAAATATGGGATTATGCAAAGAGAATGAATCTACAACTGATTGGGATACTTGAAAGACATGGAAAGAACGGAACCAAGTTGGAAAATATACTTCAGGTTATCATCTAGGAGAACTTCCTCAGCCTAGCAAGATAGGCCAACATTCAAATTCAGGAAATCCAGAGAATCCCAGTAAGATACTTCATAAGAAGATGATCCCCAAGACACATAATCATCAATTCTCCAAGGTCAAAATAGAAGAAAAAATGTTGAGGGCAGCCAGTGAGAAAGGCCAGATCACCTACAAAAGGAAGCCCATCAGATTAACAGCAGACCTCTCAGTGGAAACTCTACCAGCCAGAAGAGTGTGGTGGCCAATATTCAACATTCTTAAAGAAAAGAATTTCCTATCTAGAATTTCATATCTGTCCAAACTAAGCTTTATAAGTGAAGGAGAAATAAGATCCTTTTCAGACAGACAAATGCTGAGGAAATTGGTCACCACCAGACCTGCCTTGCAAGAGCTCGTGAAGGAAGCACTAAATATGAAAAGGAAAACCTGTTACCAGTCACTACAAGGACATACTGAAGTACACAGACCAGTGACACTATGAAGTAACCACATAAACAAGTCTGCAAAATACCCAGCTAGCATCATGACAGGATTTAATCCACAATGCGCTAAATGCTCCAATTAAATGACACAGAATGGCAAGCTGGATAAAAAAACAAGACCCATTGTTATGCCGTGTTCAAGAGACACATCTCACGTGCAAGGACACACAAAGGCTCAAAATAAAGAAATGAAGGAAAATTTACCAAGCAAATAGAAAACAGAAAAAAAGCAGGGGTTGCAATCCTAGTTTCTGACAAAACAGACTTTAAACCAACAAAGATTAAAAAAAAAAAAAAAAGACAAAGAAGGGCATACATAATAGTAAAGGGATCAATTCAACAAGAAGAGCTAACTATCCTAAGAGCTAATTATATAAACACTCGATAAAGGACCACCCAAGTTCATAAAGCAAGTTCTTAGAGACCTTCAAAAAGACTTAGACTCCCACACAATAATAGCGGGAGACTTTAACACTCCACTGATAATATTAGACAGATCATCAAAACAGAAAATTAACCAAGATATTTTGGACCTGAACTCAGTTCTGGATCAAGTGGAACTGATGGATATTTACAGAACTGTCCACCCAGAAACATTCTTCTCATAGCTACATGAGACTTACTCTAAAATTAACCACATAATCAGAGGTAAAACACTCCTCAGGAAATATAAGAGAACTGAAATCACAGCAGTCTCTCAGACCACAGCTCAATCAAATTAGAACTCAAGACTAATAAACTCACTCAAAACTACACAACTATCAATACATGGAAACTGAACACCTGCTCCTTAATGACTCTTGGATAAATAATGAAATGAAGGCAGAAATCAAGAAGTTCTTTGAAACTAATCAGAACAAAGAGACAACATACCATAATTTCTGGGACACAGCTAAAGATGTATTAAAAGAAAAATTCACAGCACTAAATGCCCACAACAAAAAGCTAGAAAGATCCAAATTAACAACCTAACATCAGAATTAATAGAACTAGAGAACCAAGAGCAAACAAACCCCAAAGCTAGCAGAAGACAAAAAATAACCAAGATCAGAGCTGAACTAAAGAAGATAGAGACATGAAAAATCCTGCAAAACAAACAAACAAACAAACAAACAAATTCAGGTTGGATTTTGGAAAAAAAAATTAATGAAATAGATAGACTGCCAGCTAGACTAATCAAGAAGAAAAGAGAGAAGATTCAAATAAACACAATCAGAAATGATAAGGGGGATATCACCACAGGTCCCACAGAAATACAAGCAACCATCAAAGAATACTACAAACACCTATAAGCATATAAACTAGAAAATCTAGAAGAAATGGATAAATTCCTGGACACATACACTCTCCCAAGACTGAACCAGGAAGCAACAGAATCCCTGAATAGATCAATAATGAGTCTGAAATTGAGGCAGTCAAACCAAAGAAAGCCCAGGGCCAGAGAGATTCATAGCTGAATTCTACCAAAGGTACAAAGAGGAACTGGTACCATGTCTACTGAAATTATTCCAAAAAATTGAGGATGAGGGACTCCTTCCTAACTCATTCTATGAAACCAGCTTCATGCTGATACTAAAACCTGGCAGAGGTACAACAAAAAAAGAAAACTTCAGGCCAATAACTTTGATGAACATCAGTGCAAAAATCCTCAACCAAATACTGGTAAACCGAATCTAGCAGCATATCAGAAAGTTTATCCATCACGATCAAGTTGGCTTCATCCCCAGGATGCAAGGTTGGTTTAACATACACAAATCAATAAATGTGATTCATCACTTAAACAGAACACAAAACACATGATTATCTCAATAGTTGAGAAAAGGCCTTTGATAAAATTCAACATCCCCTCATGTAAAAACTCTCAATAAACTAAGTATTAACAGAACATACTTCAGCCAGGTGCGGTGGCTCACACCTATAGTCCAGGCACTTTGGGAGGCTGAGGCAGGCAGATCACCTGAGGTCAGGAGTTCCAAGACCAGCCTGGCCGACATGGTGAAATCCCATCTCTACTAAAAATACAAAAATTAGCCAGACATGGTGGTAGGTGTCTGTAATCCCACCTACTTGGGAGGCTGAGGCAGGAGAATCACTTGAATCCGGGAGGCAGAGGTTGCAGTGAATATGATAAACCCACCGCCATTATCATACTGAATGAGCAAAAGCTGGAAGCATTCCCCTTGAAAACCAGCACAAGACAAGGACGTCCTCTCTCACCACTCTTATTCAACATATATTGGAAGTTCTGGCCAGGGCAATCAGGTAAGGGAAAGAAATATAGGGTATTCAAACAGGAAGAGAGGAAATCAAACTATCTTTGTTTGCAGATGACATGATCCTATATCTAGAAAACCCCATTGTCTCAGCCCAAAAACTTCTTAAGCTGATAAGCAACTCAGCCAAGCCTCAGGATCGCTGTGCAAAAACTACTAGCATTCCTGCACACCAACCACATGCAAGCTGAGAGTAAAATCATGAATGAACTCCCATTCACAATTGCCACAAAAGGAATAAAATACCCAGGAATACAGCTATCAAGGGAAGTAAAGGACCCCTTCAAGGATAACTACAAACCACTGCTCAAAGAAATCAGAGATGATAAAAACAAATGGAAAAACATCAAATGCTCATGGATAGGAAGGACAATATCATGAAAATGGCCATATTGCCCAAAGCAATTTATATATTCAATGCTATTCCCATTAAACTACCATTGACATTCTTAATGGAATTAGAAAAAGACTATTTTAAAATTCATATGGAACACAAAAAGAGTCCAAACAGTCAAGACAATGCTGAGCAAAAAGAACAAAACTGGGGACATCACGCTACCTGAATTCAAACTATCCTACAAGGCTACAGTAATCAAAACAGCATGGTACTGGTATAAGAACAGACACATAGACCAATGAAACAGAATACAGAACCCAAAAATAAGACCGCACACACAACCAACTGATCTTTGACAAACCTGACAAAAACAAGCAATGGGGAAAGGATTCCTTAGTTAATAAATGGTGACAGGAGAACTTGCTAGCCATATACAGAAAATTGAAACTGGATTCCTTCCTTATACCATATACAAAAATCAACTCAACATGGACTAAAGATTTAAATGTAAAACCCAAAACTATAAAATCCCTAGAAGAAAATCTAGGCAACACCATTCAGGACATAGACACAGGTAAAGATTTCCTGACCAAAGCACCAAAAGCAATTGCAACAAAAGCAAAAATTGACAGATTGTATCTAATTAAACTAAAGAGCTTCTGTACAGCAAAAGAAACGATCAACAGAGTAAACAGACAACCTACAGAATGGAAGAAAATTTATCCAATCTACCTCTGACAAAGGTCTAATATCCAGCATCCATAAGGAACTTAAATCTACAAGAAAAAAATAAACCATTAACCAAGTGGGCAAAGAACATGAACAGACACTTCTCTAAAGAAGACACACATGTGGCCAACAAGCATATGAAAAAAAAAAGCTCAACATTACTGATCATTAGAAAAATGCAAATCAAAACCACAATGAGATACCATCTCATGCCAGTCCAAAAGGCTATTTAAAATGTCAAAAAAAAAAAAAAAAAAAAAACAGATGCTGGCAAGGTTGTGGAGAAAAAGAAATGCTTTTACACTGTTGGTGAGAGTGTAAATTAGTTCAACCATTGTGGAAGACAGTGTGGTGATTCCTCAAAGACCTACAGGCAGAAATACCATTCAACCCAGCAATCCCATTACTGGGTATATACCCAAAAGAATATAAATCATTCTATTATGAAGATACACACATGCGTATGTTCAGTGCAGCACTATTCACATTAGCAAAGGCATGGAATCAACCTAAATGCCCATCAATGATAAACTGAATTAAGAAAATGTGGCACATATACACCATGGAATACTATGCAGCCATGAAAAGGAATGAGACAATGTCCTGCAGGGACATGGATGGAGCTAGAAGCTGTTATCCTCAGCAAACTAACAGAATAGAACAGAAAACCAAATACTGTGTGTTCTCACTTATAAGCGGGAGGTGAATGATGAGAATATATGACACACAGTGGGGAGTGACACACACTGGGGCCTGTCAGAGGGTGGGGAATGAGAAGAGGGAGAGCACTGGGAAGAATAGCTAATGAATTCTGGGCTTAATACCTAGATGATGACATCATCTCTGCAGACAATCACCATGGCACATGTTTACATATGTAGCAAACCTGCACATCCTGCACATGTACCCCTGAACTTAAAATAAAAGTTAGAAATCCCCGCCACCCTCCCCCGACCCAAAAAAAAAGAAATAGCGAGTGAGTAATCTAATGAGAGGTATAATTAGGAAACAGGGCTGGCCCTGAGGGTGAAAACAAGACATCTGGGCATCACTGAATATCCAGGCCAGTACACTACAACTGCTCCTAGAGACCCTAATATCCTTTATAAATCTACCCCCTTAACACCTTGGATCTCTCATGACTCCTTGGCCTATAGGCAAAATTCTTCAAACAGGTTTCCTGGTCTCTATCTGGCCTTTCTACAATCCATCCTCCATGCTACCAAAATTATCTTTCTAAATTATAAAACCCACACAGGTCACACCCTTCTAAAAGTATAATGGCTCCCAGAGCTTTCGGGTGAAGTTCAAACAGCTTAGCTTAAATAATTCCAGTAGGCTACAATTCCCACTGCTGCCACTCTCTGTACAACAACGATGAAATTTTAAATTAGAAAATTAAAAAGGCATGACTGGGTGGAACTGGCCTCAAAGAACAAAAGCTACTGAAAAACAAAGCAGAAAGTAAGGCTGAAGCTGTGAGTCTGTTGGGAGTTCAAGGCAAAGGTGGGGTTTCAGCCCCCATGAGTAATAGGACAACAGCTAAAAGCACCTAGTGAAAAGGGAATTCAGTCAGGCTTGTTGCTTAAAATCCAATGCAGAGGCAGAATTTTCCTGCCCACGAAAAAAGATCAAAGGAGTTGTTTCTTTTTTATTTAACATAAAGTTCAGTGTCTAAAAAAGAGGCACATGGCAACAGACAAAGCTTTACACAAGGGTCTGCTCCAGACGCCTGCTGGCTTTTCCACTGAACAGAGCTATTAGATTTCCAGTATCAGAGCTGGATGAAGCTCTGTGCCACCAACATAGAACTGGTTCTGGACCAGAGCATCCTCCTAGTCTTTCATTACCTTAAAGAGGGCAGAAAATATATTAAGAATTAAATACCTAAGAAAGTTGTCTTAAGTTTCTAAGAATGTGGTGCTACATGATCAGAAAGCTGTATTAAAAGCCAATCTTCAAACTTCTCTATGCAGGTAGACTTTACATAACCAAACGCTACAGTATGAAAATGAAAGGAGGGTTGTAGGAGTGATCTCAGGCGACCCTGAGAATCATGATGACTCCAAACCTCTGTCACAAAGCTGTAAGCATGCCATTAGTTTTGCTTATCTCTCCACTCATTGCTGTTAATTTAATGGTCTGGGGAGCTGTCAGGGATATTTGGTAAGAGCAATTTCTCTTCCAGGATAATCTCCAGCCCATTATTCAAAATTTTTTTAGCTTTAAGCTACACAGAATTTGAGAGTAGGAGGGCTGGCTAGGGAAGGAAGGTAAGAAGGATGTTGAATAAGCTCAGAAGCAAAAGACAACATTTTTTCAAAGGAGATATTGTAAACACTATTCTCTTTATTTCACACTGCAAAAGCACAATAAACCAGTAGTTGAGTCAGAAGCGGTTTTGTTGTTTGAGGCAACGTTGTACCCTCCGTGATGAGTAACATGGTAGTGCTCTGTGAGTTTGCTTACACAAGCCAGAGTCAGCTGTGCTAGAAGCTTCCCTACTACACAGAAGTTAGGGGCAGAAAAGGGACTTGAGATACCACCAGAGAACATTAGTATAAAGACGTAAAAAGATAGCCCATTCACATTTTCCTTATTTGTGTCAAGGGAAAAAAGACTGAGTCTAAATGTGGGAAAGGAATTTTTAAAACCTTTTTTCAACTTTTTTTTCCTTCTTTTCTATTTATATACATACATTTAAAATACACTCAAAGTGTAAAATCTACTGAAAATTGATGTGTCTCTCAATTGGTATGGAATTTTCTCTCATTTTAGTCTTTTCACTTTTTGCTTAAGACACATGGAGTATTTGCAAAACTATCACTTGATAGTCATGGTTTTGTTCATTCAACAAATATTTATAGCGTGACACCTAAGGCCCTGGAACTGTTCTAGGCACCAGGACACAATCGTGAAGGGAACAAGCAAAACTCCCTGCCTTTTAGAGCTTACATTCTAGTGAGAGGAGAAGAAAAGAGACAATATAAAGAAGTGAAATATATAGTAAGTTCAATAGTGATAAGAACTAAAAGGAAAAAAAGCAGGGAACGGAGAGGATGTTGGGTTGTACTTTTAAATATGGTTAAAGCTTTTCTAAGCAAAAGAACTAAACATAAAAATAGAAACGTAGTAGGCACTGAAGAAGCAGTTGTAGTCTACTTCGTAGTAATTTAAGTTCGAAACTTGCCACGTGCCAGGCAATAGGCCAAGTGCTTTACATGCACTCTGCCGTTTAAGTATCATGACAAGTCTGTGAGTCAGGGACTATTATATTTATTTTACCTTTGGAAAAAAACTAAAGCTCAGAGCAATTAAGGAGCTTGCTTATGGTCACAGTTAACAAGCAATAGAACTGGGATTAACACTAAGGAGAAAATTATAATAGAAGGAAAACAACCAAACTACCACCAACACATACATATACATGCAAATGCACGGGCTCCCATAGTCATTCTTTACTATTTTCTATAATACATAATATTTTCTTTAACTACAAGCTAGATACAGAACTGGTAGCCTAACCACAAGCTAGATACAGAACTGGTAGCCTAATTCTTCTGTGCAATTTAACACCTAACACCAAGATAATGCTTCACTTTTTCTAAAAACAGGGTGGTTGCGATTTAGAATCAGGTTGCCTATTAAAGCATATTTTCATGATGATTTTTCATAATTCAGAGTATATTTTCTCTTAGATGCAATACAGTAAATAGTGGCTTAACTTCATATAATCCTATGTGATTCAGGGTGAAGCTAAATAAATATAGAAATACAAATTAAAAAAGAAAGAATGTAATAATATATCCTCCCTGCAGCTGTACCCCCTTCTCCAGCCCAATCCCACCCTCATCTCCCTTTAGGATGAAACAGCTCCTTCTTGTTGCAGGGGGGCGGGGGCTCCAAACCCAGGGTGCAGAGTGTGCTCCAATTTGGGCTCCCTATCCAGCTCACCCCAAATGCATGTTCTTCTCAGTAGAATAACCCTCCATGTGAACTGTGGAACACGCATGCCATCTGTAATAATGTGAACTGTGGAACACGCATGCCATCTGTAATAATGCCATGTCCTGTGTATTTAACAAGAAAGCATTATTTGGAACTGCAGACATAGGCAATCAGGGCACCATGTTGATAGGCTTAAGTATTGTCAATGTTTAAAAACAGTATCTAAAAACAACGTTTAAAAAAAACAAAAGAAAATAAAGCGATATTTTAAAATGAGAAGTAGATTTTGAAATATTTTAAATGTTTGTTAGCTAGCTTTGAGAGATGAATAGGATATAGATAAATGGTTTGGAAAAAAATACAGGTGAGAACCAAAAAAAAAAAAGCTTAAGGAAACCCCAGGTGGATTTGGGCAAGCTGCACTTGTCACGAGTTATGCTGGGAGCAGTGAGCAGTAAGAGCAGAAAGGCTGGCCCTCTTGGAGTACAGAGGACTTCTAAGAGTCAGCAAGGACTCAAAGCAGCAGGGGGCATAAGTCCAGAATTTTCTTACAGTAATGATCCTGACAATGGAACGGAGAAAGTTGACACAAGTTTATTCCACGTGACAGAACTGGCGTAGTGGAAGGTCATGGGGGTATGGGAACTTAGGAAAGTCCTACAAGTTACAATCTGGTGGTTAATGCAATACTTTCCAAGACATTTAAGGCCAAGAAAAGAAGTAGATAGGGCTGAGTACTTCAAAATCCGAGAGCTAAGAAATGGGCATACTCTTGGTGTGAGGAAGAGAAGCAGAGAGTTGGTAAAAAGGCTGTTAATGGAAGAGAAGGTTACATGTGCAAATTCCTACATCAGGACAGCCAGGCTGGTATGTGGTCAACATCAGGGAAAAAAGAGAAAGAGCAAGAGTTCGCTCTGAGGTGTGAGGGTAACCCTGAGATTCCCAAAGAAGAAAGGCTAAGGAAGGCTCTGTGTTCACACATTCATATTTTCACCTAGTGTGACACTTTACATTTAAATTCAAGATGCAGAAAATTCACTCTGCAGATCTGTAAGGAAAAATCCAAAAGACTTTGTTTAATCTTTGAAAGGCAAAAAATCTCTGAGTACCTAGAACACTGTGGACACCAGATGACTAACTCCTCCTAGGGCCCTGCCACAACAAACCAAGGCTGGTGCACTCCCTTCCAAACAGTCCTCTCTGCTGCTCCCCCTCGGCCTGACCCTCCTCTGGAGATTCACAATCACAGTCCTGGCTAGTTGCTCTCTGTGACCCCTGTCCAGCCTGGCCCTGCCTTCCCTGGTCTGGAGCACATCCAACGTGAGGGGCTGAAGATACACCCTTGGGGCCAGGCCCAGCTCTACGTTTTAGCAGGAGTGCAATTTTGGACATGGTACTGAACCTTTTTGTACTTTGGTTTTGTACTTTGGTTTCTTCATATGTAGAAGATGGATACAAATATTATCCACCCTACAAGGCAACTGTGAAGATTTTCCACATAGGTGCTTAAGAAATGTTAGCCACAGGCTGGGTGCAATGGCTCATGCCTATAATCCCAACACTTTGGGAGGCCGAGGCGGGTGGATCATGAGGTCAGGAGATCGAGACCATCTTGGCTAACACATTGAAACCCCATCTCTACTAAAAATACAAAAAATTAGCCGGGCGTGGTGGCACGCACCTGTAGTCCCAGTTATCTGGGAGGCTGAGGCAGGAGAATCGCTGGAACCCAGAAGGCGGAGGTTGCAATGAGCCGAGATGGCGCCACTGCACTCCAGCCTGGGAGACAAGAGTGAGACTCTGTCTCAAAAACCAAAAAGAAAAAAAAAGAAAGAAAAGAAAAGAAAAAGAAAGAAAGAAATGTTAGCCAGCACCACTACCACCACCATCCCATCCTAATGAGTCCCTCTCCCTTTGGCCTTCCACTGTGGCCTCTTAAAGCCACATTCTGGGGTAAAGGAAATTCTCCATTGATTTCACCTTCTGCTCAGATGTTGTCTCTACTTCCTTTCAGTAATCTGGCTGCTTCTCTGTTGATCAGTCATTTAACCTGTATTCTTACTAATACATAGTGGAATGTACCCCCTGACAAATGTCAACCTCTTATCAATTGTCTCCGTTTTATTCTTTTCTTTTTTGGTTGAGACAGGGTCTCTTGTCACCTAGGCTAGAGTGCAGTGACACAATCTCAGCTCATTCTAATCTCCACCTCCCAGGCTAAAGCAATCCTTCCACCTTAGCCTCCAGAGTAGCTTGGACTACAGGTGCACATCAGCACATCCAGCATTTTTTTTTTTTTCGGTAGGTACAGGGTTTCACCATGTTGTCCAAGTTGGTCTTGAACTCCTGGGTTCAAGTGATCCTTCCATCTTGGCCTCCCAAAGTGCTGAGATTACAGGCGTAATCTCATGCCCAGCCAACTGTTTGTTTTTCCTTCTATTCTAATTCCTTGGCTGCCAAAAAATGGGTGTTAAGTGGGCATTATCAATTTGTGGATGTTAATATTAGCAAGGATGTTGTAATATTAGTCAGTATAGTGTTCAGTCATGTCACGTATTTTTAATGAGCTCCCTTTTCGGTTCCCTACCCATCCCCTCACTGTTCCTGCCCCTTCCTATTCCTCTTATTCTCCAGCAGACTATCCCCTTACCTCACCCAGAAAGCAGACAAGTCACTGGAATGTAAGTTTTCACAAATGCTGTACTTGGATAACTCCACCAGTCTTCCCTTCTTTCTGCCTCTTAATGGGAAGAAATGTCCCTATTCTTTTCCAGGACCAATCTTCTCCCAGGCCCCGAATCCAGGGCTCTTCCACAGCTCTGGCATTTTCAACAACTTCTTCTGGTCTCATGTAAGTGCTCAAGGGCCCCCCTAAAAAGCTCCATCTCTTTTCCCACACCTGGCCTGCTACCCACATCATCACCCATCTCCACTTCACTCCGCTGTCAAACACCTTAGAAAGAACAGACTGTGTGGCTGCTTCCCTCCTTTACCACCAGTAACTGCTCTTAGGAGGGTGGCCAATGCTGCCAAGTCCAATACCCTTTTAAGAACTATGTGCTCCTGACTTCCCCGTGTGTTGACTTCTCTGTCTCCCCAGGACGTTGATCACTTCATTTTGCTCAAATTCTCCTCTGATCCCTATGGCTGTTCTTTCTCTGTTTTTTTTTTTTTTTAACTGGCTTCTCTGGATTTAGGGCTTCGTTCACGTTGCTTAGTGTGGGATTGAGCAGTGCCCTCCCAAAAAAGACATGTGTAAGTCCTAATCCCTGGCACCTCAGAATGTGATCTCATTTGTAATTAGGGTACTTGCAGATGTAATTTGATAAGATGAAGTCATACAGGGGTAGGGTTGGCACCCAGTCCACTGTGACTGGTGTCCTTGTGAGAAGAGAAGACACAGACACAAAGACACAGGGAGATGTCGTGCGGTGATGAGGACAGATCGGAGTTATGCAGCTCCACGGCAAGGAAGGCCAAATTGCTGCAAATCCCTAGATGTGAGGAAGAGGCATGGAAGGAGTCCCCCACCTGCTTCAAAGGGAGCACAGCCCTGCCGACACCTTAGTTTTGGACATTAGCCTCCAGAATGGTGAGACAATAAATGCCTTTTGTTTAAGCCACACAGTGTGTGGGCCTTTGTTAGGGCAGCTGTACCTGAGCATACACTGAGTTTCTGAGTATTCCCCAAGGTGTATTTCTAGCCTAGCACCCGCGCTGAGCTCCAGACTCACACTACACAATGAACTGGCCCTTAACTGGGCACTCTGCGAGTCTCTCAATCTCATTCTGTCTAAAATCTCCTCATTAACCTGGTGATCTCTCCGGCCTTCGCTGTTCATGGCCACCACCTCACCTGAAGCAAGGCTGGTGATCATCCACTCCTCCCTCCCTTTCTTCAGGCTAACATCAGGTCTTCTCTGTTCCACTGCCATTTTCCCAGGCCAGTCCTCTTGCCTATTCACCCACATCCGTGTCCAGGCTGTTCCTCAACACACCAGGCATGTTCCTGACGTAGGGGCTTTGCAGCACCTGTTCCTACTGCCTATGTTTCCCCTAGAAAACCGCACGGCTACCACCGCCAACTTTACCCAGCTTTTCGCTCAAATGTCGCCTTCCAAATGAGGCCCCTGTGACCCATGCCCACACTGCCTCTGCCCTGGCACTCCCAATGCCCTTGGCCTACAGAATTCATCATCTCCTAAAAGAATATATAACTTGCTGGCCTGTTGGCTTATTTACTCAGTATTACGGTCTTCAGTCATGAACGTACTCCCCACCAGGGCTTACCTTGTTCCCCAACAGATCCCAAACACTGAGAGCCAGTGCCTGGCAAAGAGAAGCTGCTCTTTAATTTCCTGCTGAGTGTGCTGATCTACAGGAGATGAACAGGCTTCCTCTGGTAGTCCAGTGACCAGCTCTGTCCCAACCAACACATCCCCTGCACTTCCCGCAAGAAGCACAGTGACATTTCAATAGGACTATATTTGAAATAGTGTATGAATGAAAAGAAAGAACTATGAAACGGAAAAATGCAGCACCACAGATGTGAGTAGATGGTCCAGCTGCTTTTCCTACAGAATAAATACTAGATTCTCTCGGGAACGCTCACAAGCCTCTGTCACCTGGATGCAGTCCCATCGCCTCCCCCTTGCCCCAGCCTTGCCCAGCCCACACTGCACTGTCTATCCAGTCCACCAAACATCTGTTCCTTCTGCAGAGCGTCATGGACATTCTCACTTCTACCATGGCTCACGGTTTTGTTAGTTTCACTGCTGCCTTAGTCATGGGGGGATTCCTGACCAATTAATCCTTCTTTGGTGACCCCTCAATCCCAGGTAACTTCTCCTCTGTCACCTTCAACATTACATTATCAGCTGCAATAGAACACCCTACACTTCTGACTTGTGGACTCCCTGAGAGCAGGGTCTGTGATTATTCCACATGTGTATGGACAACACCTCTGCAGAGGGCCTGGCACCTGCTAGATGTTCAATAAACCTCTGCTGAAGGCAGCTGCTAAAATAAAAAAGAACATCTTACCATGGAAAGTAAAAGATGATCATCGGGCAAGAAACAAAAATGTGCGATGGAGGCTCTGTTTCTATCTCTTCAGGGCCAGGTTTCATTATTATTTCCTCATTCTCCAATTCATCACAAAGCTCTATTTTATAAATGTTTGCAGAGCTTTAAATTAATCCTAACATTTACTCTCCAGCCCTCAATCTTTAATGGCTCCTTCTCTAAAAAAAAAAGGGGGGGGGGGGGCAAAAAAAGTAAAGATTTATCTAAGTTCAAAAGAAACTTAAAAATCCAAAGATTTATCATCAGCCATGTATGGAATGTGAGTGGATTCTTGTCTAAAAAGCTAGCTCTACCTGCAAATTTCCTATATTCTCCCAGTGCCATGGGACTGTGACAAGAGGTCTCCCCACTCCGTGGGGCTCTGCCCACCTCTACCCACCCACGCCACACCTCCCACCACACTTTTCTAGTGCTTGAAGGACGTGAAGATAGTAGCCTTTAACATGTTCCATTATAGCAATTGCTTTGGTGTAGTGACTTACAAGGAAGCCATTTAAGAACTGGTTTTACAAGTTCAGAGAATAGTTAAGAATCTGAATAATTTTCTTATTCCTTCTATTTGTAATTAGATATTAGATGTGGCTCCCAAAATAAAGTCACACTGTCTACTTTATTTTCTTGTTCTTATTATGTTAAAAAAAACTTAGATTATATCAACAAAATACACAGACACAAACCCCTTTCCAATTCTCTCAACCAAAACAAATACACAATCATGATAGAAAGTTAGTGTGTGAAAGTAGAAGGCTACACTCTCAGATGATATTAACATCATTCCTGAAACTAGTTTTTGGTATTTCAGTTTTCCCATGAGGGAAATTATATGTTATATTCCATAATTTGCAAGCTTTTAATTTTCACAAAGCATCAAGAAGGCAGGCCATAAATAATTCTTCAGCAAACATTCACAAACCATTTACTCAGGCCAGGAACTGTGTTGAGTTTGGGAACAGAAAGATGAATGAGGCACAAATTTTGTCATTGAGGAACCCATGATATGTCTGGGACACATAGATGCAAAGAAATAATAACAATAAATCTTTTTACCACACAATCAGAAGTATGGGCAAATGGTAAGCAGAGAAAAGGGACTTGGGCAAGTATGTGCATACATGCTCTGGGAGCCTGGGGCTTTCAGAAGGAGGTGGCATTAAGCTGAGTTTCACTGGATAGGTTGGGAGGAAGGGCACACAAGGATACATGGCCTGCAAAGGCACAAAACAGTCCCACTTTTAAGAAGAAAAAGTGATAACTCACATTTATCTCTCCTACTTAAAGAAGTCATATGGAAAATACTAAAGCAATAAAAAATTAAGAAAAATATCAATAGTAGCTCCAGGAAACAGTAAAGGGAACACCCAAAAAAGGGAAACTAAAGAACTTTTGAACACTATAAAGCATGTATGATTGGATCAAACAAAAATAATCCATGCTTAGTTAGTATCAACACAACACCAAGGCAGAAACCTTATACGAAGTCACCTCACAAACCCCTAAAACTCTGCAAGCCATAAGCAGCAACCTGGCTGTACACCACAGCCAGGGAGCAATGGGGCAGCAGAAACTGCGGGGCCACTATGGCAATGCCTGGAGAAGACGGTCCACCGTGTACTTGGGAGGGTAGGGGTTGTGCCACAGATCATCTACAGTGGGGTACAGGGGAGGCCACAGTGACAGAGAAGGACTGGGAAGACCAGTCTTGCACCCCACCTCCAGGTCTACTCCCCTGCTGGCTACAACTCTGACTGGACACAGGTGTCTGTGACCCCAGCCCCACCCAGTGCACAGGCTCTACCAAAAAGGGTAAGGAAGAAGGAGCAGAAGATGGGAAGCAAACCAACAGACTTAGGGAAGCTATCAGAAACTCCAAATAGAGAGTGGTTGTCCACAGTGTTCCAGCCCTGTGTTGTCTTAGGGAGAACAACAACAACAACAACGACATCAACTCCTGTTCCCACTAACATTTCCATGGGTACTTGCGTAAGGTTTACTAAAGATACTGCACTTGGGGAAATAAAAACATGAAGCATTTAATCCTTCCACCACTGTCCCCAGCTCACTGTGTCAAATATTCTTTCTCCTAAGAAGAACCTTCAACCACATGTGGGCAGATCCAAGAAATTCCTGGTTACTTTCTGACATCACCACTCTAATTTTCCAAATTGTCCTGCAATGTAAGTCAGTCCTATGGCTCAGGGCACGTGGCTTGGGAAGGGCCATGCTCTACTTGGATCCCCCCTCCCAATCCAGTACCACTGACTGGGAAGAGAAGCTGTACCTGGTTCTGGGAACACCTCCCTCTTTCTGGCCCTGCCTAACTGCTCGAGGTTACATTTCCCCGTTTTTGGTGATCTCTACTTCTTTCTTTAACAATGGCCAGCTGGGTCGCTGGGTGGCAAATAGACACGTGCTAACTAAACATGCTTTACTGAAGTTGGATCTGCAAGAGCCTGGGGGTGGGGGGGAAGGCTGTACCACTGCACAGCTCCCTCAGGGAGGGAGAAACATGGCTTTGGGATAGCCTCTTCTTCTTCTTTTCTTTCTCTCTTTCCTTCTTTTCTCTCTTCTTCTCCTTCCTCCTTCTTCTTCCTTCCTCCTTCCTCTCTCTCTTTCTTCTATAACTTGGTTCCAAGGGACAGCCTCTTCTTACACACTCCCTGCCCCCAACAACTGCTTCAAGCACAGCCAACACCACCACAGTTTAGTGTCCGGCTGCCAGGGTTTCCTCACTGGGAGTGCATCCTCCTGGGTAGTGTACCTTTTTGAGAGAGAGGGTGGCTATTCCACTGCTGTCCTTTCTCTCTGCCCTGCCATTTCTCTTCCCATTCTCTTCTTCTCTGCTTTAGGAGACTACCTCTATTAGAACTGAGCTCATGTAACAGTGATAAAAAAGCTAGAGAAGTTTAAATAAGATGAAGGTTTAGTTCTCTTTCACTTACATAAGTCTGCTGGTAGACAGAAAGGGCTAGTATAGTATCCTAACAATTGCTAGGGATGTTATTTTTTTCTATATATTTCTCCACTCTCTGCATCATATGGCTTCCAACTCTTGGTCCAAAATGGTTGGCAGAATTTCTGCCATCACATACACCTTCCCATCAATTTCCCTTCAACTTTATGGATTCTTCTAAGAAGCTGCACATATCATTTCTACCTAAAAGTGATTTCTTAGAATGGGGTCACACTACCACACCTAGGTATAAGGGGAGCCAAAGAATGTAGTTCTTCATGTCTGAGGACATGTACTCAGACAAAAATTGAGAATTCCACTACTCAGAAGAGGAAAACAGAAATTGAGGGACAACCACCAGTGTTTTCCATACTACCTAACAGAGCTCCATCTAAGCAGTGTTTTCCATACTACCTAACAGAGTCCATCTAAGGAGTAAGATCCTAGCCTCTGTCTGTCTGTCTGTTTGTTTTTAAATCACTATCGAATTTTCCAAGTAAGTCTTTTGATGCTCACCCCACTTAGCTTGGTGAGAGGAGGAAACAGCCATGGTACTTCCTAGTGAGCTGATGATTCTGAGCCCCTCCTTCTACTCAATCTGCTCTGACAGCCAGGAAGAGGAAGGGATGGGGTAAAGAGGGAAGGTGCTGGCAGATAGCAAAGTTGGTTTTGATAACTGCTTCTTAAGACCTGAGGAAGGACTAGGTCCCAGTTGTTGATGGCTTTCTTAAGAAAGTGAAGACTGGCTGGGTGCGGTGGCTCATGCCTGTAATCCCAGCACTTTGGGAGGCTGAGGTGGGTGGATCATGAGGTCAGGAGATCAAGACCATCCTGGCCAATATGGTGAAACACCGTCTCTACTAAAAATACAAAAATTAGCCAGGCGTGGTGGCACACACCTGCAGTCCCAGCTACCCAGGCTGAGGCAGGAGAATCGCTTGAACCTGGGATGCGGAGGCTACAGTGAGCCGAGATCACACCACTGCACTCCAGCCTGGGTGACACAGTGAGACTCTGTCTCAAAAAAAAAAAAAAAAAAAAAAACGTGAGGACTTCCCATTTCTAAGACCTCTGCTTTGGATAGAAATCACCAGTGTGCAGAAAAGTCCTCCTCAACACCCTGTGGTGGCTTCCTAAGGGGTCATGACTTTCTTGTCTGTTCCCAGGAGATACACCTGGAAGGGAAGGCCAACTTTTGGCCTGTGGACCCTAGTGAGGTTCATCTCCAAGGGACATTCGGTGAGCAGAGACCCCTGGGAGACAGCAAACAGAGACTTCCCTAACTGCATGGAGGGGCACCTGCCAACTACCCACATTGGTCAGTTTATACCTCTCTATAAAAACAAGCAGGCCATGAAGAGTCAATGAACACTGGAGGAAGACCAAAAGTGGGACAGAAGCCAAGCTGAGCAGGCAGGGGAAATGGTCTTTCCTCTGTACCTTCTGGGAAATGCAAAGATACCGCCTCTCAGAGGCAGTACAAGAAGGCTATGAAGAAGGAAGAGCAATAAGTACCAAGAAAGAGCTCCAGGAAATGAAAAACCAGTTACTTAGGGAAGCTACTCACTGGAGACCTTAGGTAAACAAATAAACATCAGGGAAGATCAAATCTTGATTTAGAAAATGATCTGAAAGTGACCTTCCAGAATGTAGAGGAAAAATAATGAGAGAACAAATGAGAAACATAAATGTCATATCCAGGAGTTATCATAGCTGTGAAAATGAATGAATGAAACAGAAAGAATCATCAACCTAATGAAAAACTTTCAAGAGGATAAACAGCTCATGAAGCGCCAGATAAAAATATTGACAGATCATGTACGCACAAACTCCTGGTGAAGTTTCCAAATAAAATAATAAAAAGAAAGTCACCATGAGCTCCCTAGTAAGAAATAAGGAAGGAAAAGGAGGGAAGAATAGAAGGGGAAGGAAGGGACAGGGAAGGCAATTGTAAATGCAAAAAGGTATAGAGCAATAATTACACAAATCTGAGGAAAAGGATTATAACCCCAGAATGGAAACAAAATATTAAACAGTCAGCCCTTCGTATCCGTAGGTTCAGCAGCTGCAGATTCAATCAACTACAATTCAAAATATTCAGAAAAAAATATTAATAACAATACAAGAATAAAAAGTATTGCTTTTTAAAAATACAGCATAATTATTTACATAGCATTTATATTGTATTAGGTATTATAAGTTATCTAAGATGATTTGAAGAATACAGCAAGATGTACATAGGCTATTTGCAAATAACCACATCATTTTACATAAGCAGCTTGGGCATCCATGGATTTTGGTATCCAAGAAGGCTCCTGGAAACAATCCCCCGTGGATGCCGAGGGACGACTGGATTAAGTGTAAAAATAAAGGAAAACTGTCTTACTTTTTTAAAAAGAGACTTAGAAATTATACAACCAATGCAAGATATTACTTGAGAAATACCTCAGCCAAAAAAGTACAAATAAATAAGATATGCAACGAGCAATAAGTAACAAAGATAATAATTCTAATTATCCCAAACCATTTTAAATAATGCAGATAATTGGCCAGGCGTGGTGGCTCATGCCTGTAATCCCAGCACTTTGGGAGGCCAAGGTAGGTGGATCACGAGGTCAGGAGATTGAAACCAGCCTGGCCAACATGGTGAAACCCCGCCTCTCCTAAAAATACAAAAAATAGCTGGGCGTGGTGGCGTATGCCTGTAATCCCAGCTACTCCGGAGGCTGAGGCAGGAAAATCACTTGAACCAGGGAGGTGGAGGTTGCAGGAGAGATGGCGCCACTGCACTATAGCCTGGTGACAGAGTCAGACTCTGTCTCAAGGGAAAAAAAAACAAAACAAAATTGCAGATAATGAATTAACTGCAATTGTTCAGAAAGATATTAAAAGAGAAAGGGCATACTGTAAAAACAAGTTGATCTAGTATTTAAAATACAAGTTATTTCTACAAAACCTAGAATTTCAAGTAGAAGATGGTAGACTAGCTTAAAAGTTTGCACAAGATTTCCTTTGATCCTTGGCAAGGATACAGTGGCAGGAAGATACTGCTACAGTCTTGGAATTTACAAGTTCAAATATTCTAATGAGGACCAACCAACAAAATATAGTTGGAATGAAGAACTTAAACAACTGGAGGTGGAATATAGGTTTTAAAAAAATTAGATCCATCAGAGACATCAGAAACATACAAAAAAATGAGAACATAAATTTTAAAGACAAAAAGGAATGACAGGAATTAGGACAAGGATATGCTGTGAAAGATAAGGAAATCTCCTCTCTCAATTTCGCTAGATGATATTACTCCCCTTTCTTAAAAACATAGTTAACACTGACATTCTTATCTGTTGCCATAGTTCACACAGCTGTTTGGTCTTACTTTTTAAAAATACCAGCTTTATTGAGATATAACGCACATATTCACAAGTTGAGGTATAATTTATAATTTCCCATTTAAAGTGACAATTCAATGGTATTTACTATATATATACACACATACTTTTTTTTTTTTTTTTTGAGACGGCTGGAGTGCAGTGGTGTGATCTCCGCTCACTGCAAGCTCCACCTCCTGGGTTCATGCCATTCTCCTGCTTCAGTTCACGCCATTCTCCTGCTTCAGCCTCCCCAAGTAGCTGGGACTACAGGCACCCGCCACCACACCTGAGTAATGTTTTCGTATTTTTGGTAGAGATGGGGTTTCATCGTGTTAGCCAGGATGGTCTCCATCTCCCGACCTTGTGATCCACCCGCCTCGGTCTCCCAAAGTGCTGGGATTACAGGTGTGAGCCACCGCTCCCGGCCAGTATTTACTATATTAACTGGTTTCTACAACTATCACCATAGTCCATTTCAGAGCATTTTAATCATTCCAGAAGAAACTATGTATTCATTAGCAGTCACCTCCCCAGCCCCTGTCCCTTCAACCCTCCCCAATCCCTAAAAACCATTCATCTATTTTGTGTCTCTATTGCCTATTTCGGACATTTCATGTAAACGTCTTTTGTAAGCTGCCTCTTTCGATTAGTATAATATTTTTAAGGTTCATCTATATTGGAGCATGTATCAGTACTTTACTACCTTAAAAAAAACTGTCAGTCTCACTTGTGTATGAAGTCTCTTTTTTCATTTTAGTGGTTCTTTGAGAGACAGGTTCTCACTCTTGTGCTCAGGTTGAAGTGCACTGGCACAATCATAGCTTACTGCAGCCTGGAACTCATGGGCTCAAGAGGTTCTCCCACCTTAGCCTCCCAAGTAACTGGAACTATAGGCACATACCACCATGTCCAGCCCTCATTCCTTTTTAAGAAATACTATTCCTTTGTATACCAATGTATAATATATTTGTTTATCCGTTAACCAGCCAGATGGACATTCGGGTTGTTGCTATCTTTTAGCTGCTATGAATAGCACTGCTATAAACATTCTTGTTTAAGTTTTTGTGTGGACCTATGCTTTGATTTCTCTTGGGTAGAGTAGAATTGCTAGATCATCAAGTGGTAGTTCTACGGTTAACAATGTGAAGAACCACAGACTGTTTGCAGAAGTGGCTGCACTAATTTACATTTTCATCAGTAGTGTACGAGGTTTCCAATTCTGTAATTTCTTCACCAACACCTGTTATGATCTGACTTTTGATTCCACTCATCATAATAGATACAGACTGGTATTTCATTATGGTTTTGATTTGCATTTCCCTAATGACTAATGATGTCAAGCATCTTTTCGCATGCTTATTGGTCATCTATAAATCTTTTTTGGAGCAACGTTTACTCAGCTCCTTTGCCCACTTTTTAATTGGGTTGCCTTTTTATTACTGAGCTGTAAGAGTTTTTAGATATTCTAAATCTATATCCCTTATCAGATATACGATTGTCAAATAGTATCTCTCATTCTGTGGGTTGCCATTCACTTTCTTCATGGTATCTCTTGAAAAGCAAAAGTTTCCAATTCTTTTCTTTTCAGAGTTTTATACTTTTAGCTCTTACATTAGGGTTTTGAAACTGATGCACTGATTATAAAATCCATATAAAACAGCAAAGGATCCAGAATAACCAAGAACAAAGTTGGAGGACTTACACTTCCTAAATTCTAAACTTAAAATACTAGCAACAGTAATCAAGAAAGTGCTGTACTGGCATAAGAATAGATGTATAAATCAATGGACTAGAAACGTTGAGTCCAGAAAAAAACCCATGTGTCTAGGATTGACTGATTCTGACAAGAGTGCTAGGACCATTTGGTGGGAAAGAGTAGTCTTTTCAACAAACAGTGCATGGACAACTGGAGAGCTACATTCAAAAGAATGAAGTTTGCCCTTACCTCATAGCATGTATAAAACTTAACTCAAATTGATCTAAGACCTAAATGTAGCAGTCTTAGTTTTATATTTAAATACATTCACTATTTACCACCAATTCCTTTTACTGTGGCTTTACTATTCCAATTTTCTTTATTTTGCTCCACCAATTTGCTGGCTGAATTACACTCTCAGATGGTTTCCAAGAAGAAGTGCATAGGTACTGAATAATCACAATTGTTTAATATTTGTTTATAAAAGTTTGTTTCAAAATGGTCTTGAAGGGAAAATTGGATTTATATAAAGTTCTGGAATCACATTTCCTTTGTTCCACCATTTTCTAAAATCAAGAACTTATTCATTCATTCATTCTTGTAACAAATATTGTTGAGTGCTTCATTCAT